>NC_056597.1:27534668-27687242 GCF_018340385.1 Cyprinus carpio
TGCATATCCAAAACGTGTTTACATTCTTTCTAGTCTTTGGCAAATTTTGTTGGCTTTTTGAGATTTTATCGGTCAATTTGTGAGATAGAATGTATGTTAAAGGTTTCTTTTACATAGCAGCCAAGACTTGAATATAATATACCTCGGACGATATTCTGTTATCTGCGTATCCGTGGTGCTCATAGGCGCATATTCTTTGGCACAATCTACTATTGAGATCTTCTTAATTTAACGTAACAACTTGGATTTATTGTGTCGAATGTCCTTGTTGGACTTAAAGGGAAAAAACAGTCATTCCCTGACCGGGAATCGAACCCGGGCCGCGGCGGTGAGAGCGCCGAATCCTAACCACTAGACCACCAGGGAGTGATACATAAAAACTCCTGGCTCACAGTATTGTACTTCTGTGAAGGTCAGTCTTAAAAGTGCTGTTTCGTAACTGTTCCTAAAACCATGTAAATTCTTAAGGCTGAAGATTACGTCATGTTAAGCGGTTATTCGGTTTGATTACCAGTGTGGTTGACTGTATTCGCAAAAACAAGTGGTAAGATGGTCTAAAGACGTTTCTAGTTGAAACTAAATGAACTGCACTTAACGTTATCATGGTAACCTTAATCGGCATGAATAAGAATCACATCAGTTGTATTATTGTAATAAAGTCCTCTAAATTTTATCTGTATGACTCAACACTGCCAACCCCTTGTTTTAGGAAAAGAACATGAACGTTTGAATCTTTTTCACCTTTATTTAATATTTGAGTGGTGTAAAAAAGTCTAAAAACCCTTCAAGTGTGACTTTAAGTTATCATTTCAGATCATAAAAAGTTTGTTAGATTAATATTGTGCGGTATCCATGTTTTGTTTAATGCGTGATTATGAGCATATATCCTTTCCTGTACTGATGACTTTAAAATAATGAAAAAAAAAAAAAAATAACAAAAAATACATCATTTACATTACCATAATACTACATCTCTCAGACTGATGGTCAGTACTATAATTATATAACTGTAAAGGGCAAATAAAGATTTATTGACTTTTTCCAGGATATACACAAGTTAATATGCAATGTGTGGTATTCTGAAAGTCAAAAAGTCATTTCCTTTCCCCTCTGTCCTTTCCTGTTACCACTTCACTACACTGTTTTCCCTCTGCTTTCTCTTCTTGCTCTTCTCCAGTTTCTCCATCTTCCTCCACAGTGTCTATTACATCTCCCTCGCGTCTTTCTCTGTTCCTCTGTTCTCTCAAAACACATGGCAGGCAGTTGACCAGGAAAAGGAGAGAAGAGAGACAGAGAAGAGAAAGGACAGCCCCAATGCCAATCTCTACTTGTCTATCAGCAGTTTTAACCTCTTTCCTGCCTTTTTCCACTCCAGGGGATAAATACACGGCACTCTCTTCATGGTTGGGAATCAAAACCGCCTGCTCCAAGTCATTTCTTCTGAACACATCATTACCAACATCATAGTCAATTGTGGAATTTACCGTCATTTGTTGATCTTCAAAGTTATCATACAGATCCTTGTTAGAGTCGACAAACATATCAGTCACATCATGCATCTCAAAGTTGGTTTCCTCACTTCCCATTGGCCAAAAGTCCATGTTCAGATTCACCCTTATCCAGCCAGAGCCTTTAGCCAATCTTTTTGCTTCACCTCCTTTTTGGATTACTTCTGGTTCAACGTGGTTAAATGTTGGTTCACAGGTGGAAACCAGAAGCTCGGCTTTCACAAGAGGCCCACCGCCATCACCTTGTGCTAAAATGCGCTGAGATGGAGCAGGTGTCACAGCAACCACGGACTCAGCCAAAGAGGAGAGCCGGAGAGTATAGGGGATCCCACTATAGGCATTTACAGGTATGGTGGTGTCATCATCAAACTGGATCCAAACACTGATGGATGCTTCCTAATAAAAAGAGTGGAGAGAATGAGGACTAGAACAAAGCTGCTAGTGTTAAAATATTAGTACTCAGTTTACTTACTTGCCCGTGGTTATAGAGTGTGTTGTGAGCATTAACAGTTGCTGTGACAATAGACGGATGAGATGGGCTGGAATTAATGGACAGGCCAAGCCCTCCCACCAACTGAACGGAGAGGTCACCAGGAGTGACTGCTTCAGAGGATACAATGACATTAGCTCTTCCAAGCACTCCATCCCACTGACTTGATATCACTTGAAAAACATATGTGAGATATGTGAAGCAGTAGAGGAGAAGGAACCAAGACAGGCTTATATTTAAAGGAATAGTTCACCAATGAAAATCTTGTCATTATGTCCCATAGGACCTTATTTCTTCTGTTGAACTCCAAACAAGATATTTTGAAGGTCTGAACAATGAAAGTCAGTGGGGTCCAAAACAACATTGGACCGCTTTTTCCTACATTGTATGGCAAAATTGAGACATTTTAAAGAAAAATAACTCCTTTTGAGTTTTCACAGAAAACGGGTTTAAATTGACAAAAATTACACTTACAAATTTTTTTGGTGAACTATTCCTTTAGGTATATTTAATTCAGATACCAACATATAATGATGTAATTCCAGGCGTCAAGCCAATTAGATGTTTTTGTTTATCAAGAGCTGCAATATATGGGTTTTCTATCCTCAGCCAGTCTTGGACAAGTTCAGTCACATCCACAAACCAATCCGGTGATCCAAGCATGTAGATTGGTTGGCCTTGAGTTGCTGATTGGGCACTGAATTGTGCCAAAATCTGTATAGTGGACCTCTGATAAACTGGTTCACACCTAAGAAAGAGACATTTTGATTCCATTATGATCAATACCATTACCTTGCAATTGGAGCAGTCTGCAGAAGAATACTTTATAATAAGGTTTAATTTGATAGCATTAGTTCACATGGACTAACCGGTTAAATGCTAAATCATTTATTAAACTTAGTAAAAGTTAAGTTTATCATTTAATAATAATTAATTGTTAAAATAAAAAATCTGTTGAGTTTCGTAATGGACCTGAGCAAACATGAACAGTTGTATATATAGTTAATTAAAGCTAATAAAACAAAGATTAATTAAAGCTGTAACAATTATTTTTTCATTGTTAGTCAGTTAACCCTTGTGAAAAAGAAATGTACTTAACTGTATTTAATGTAAACTTGTAGTGTACTACAAATCTTGAATGTACTAAATTTCAACTTCATCATTACAAATGTGTGATTACAAATAGGCTATATTTAAATACATAAGATACAAGTTTTAATAGAAATTACATTTACCATATACTTGTACATTTGTCAGTATTTTAACTATATGTGAAAGACAAAAGAAAAGTAATTATGAAATTAGATATAAATATGTACTTAAGTCCTTCTTAAGTGGGTCAAAAAGCACTCTTAAGTTCAACTTAATATAAACTTAAGTATAATGCATTTTTATTTAATTTCAGTTAACATGCAATTAAGTGACCAAAACATTATATTCACTTATAGACATTTAAAGTATATTATTTCCTTTATAAGTACTCTTTTTAAAATGATGCTTCTTTTTCACAAGCATTAACTAACATACCTGCTCTCACTGAAGTAGGTCCAGCCTTTGATGGGACTCAGGACAGAATCAGAGAGAAACACACGCAGTGGAACTACAGGAGCCCACACAGCCAAGCACAAAGAGCCACTGTGCATTCCCAAAGAAAACTCCAGCTCCACACAGATGCTGCCCCTGCCTGATTCACTCCCATCCACAAAAAGCACAGAGCAATCATGAGACACCTGCCAGACAAGAAGAGAACTGTCAGATGAGTTGATATATTTCATGCATTAGAGCAGACCTCCTCTGAAATTTTTATACCTTGACGATTTCTTCATTGGCTGAATGACACTTCACCGCTGTGGTCACATCTGATACTTTACCATCAAGGCCCACTGCTAGGACAATGACAGGAAGTGACACAGGCTGGCTCGTCAAGATAGCTGTGTTGATAATTGTGTTGCTCTGCCAATGAAAAGAATAGGATCTCAGTAAACACCCTGTTTTCCTGTTCTTTACACATATTGCTTCAAACATTTAACATTTAAGGAATAGTTCACCAAAAAATTGGCCATCCAAGCTGTAAATATGTTTGTTTATTGGAGTAGATTTGAAGAAATTTAGCATTACATCACTTACTCACCAACGGATCCTCTGCAGTGAATAAGTACCGTCAGAATAAGAGTCCAAACAGCTGATAAAAACATTACAATAATCCATGAGTAATCCACACAACTCCGATCCATCAATCAATGTCTCATGAATTGAAAAGCTGTGTGTTTGTAAGAAACAAATCCATCATTAAGGCCCTTAACTTTAAGCAACAGTTTGAAGTTAAAATGTCTTAATCATGGATTTGCTTATTACAAGTGAGGTTTTCACCTCACTGGACGATAACTGATAGTCTGGAGTTGTATAAATTACTTGTAATTATTGCAATGTTTTCATCAGCTGTTTGGACTGATGGCACCCATTCACTCCATTGGTGAGCAAGTGATGCAATGCTAAATTTCTCCAAATCTGTTCTGATGAAGAAACAAACTCATCTACATTTTTGGGTAAGGTATTTGTAGTTTGCCAGGAGGATGGTGAATAATCTATCATTTAAAACTTTATAAATGCTAAAATAACAGACAAGACTCAGACAAGTTGATACAATGGGGAAAATGTAGAATATTTAGTAAACTAAAGACAATGGGACTTCTCATTCTGGTAGTGATCCTTATGACCTCTTACAGGATGCAAGTGAAGATTAGCAATTATCTTTACCTCTGTGATGGGGGCAATGCCCACCACTTCTCTGTCAGTAAAGGAGAAAAAGCTTGTCGCTGTGCCGTGTGGTGATACTGCAAACTTGCGTGTTGAGTACTCCACCCACCAGCTAGCAGTGACAGTCATTGCCACGCCAAAGTTTCTGTGTAAAGCCTCAAATGAGAGACAGGATACCTGGCTTAGAGTAGAAGTGCTGTAACACAAGGAGAGTGACAAAGACAAAAAGGAAATAATGGATGTCAGATTACTGTTTTAACTAGCTTTCAGCAGGGTTGCCAGCTTCAGCTTGGAGTCACCCACATTGAAAAAAAACTACAGTGAAAAACTGGAAAATAGCTTCTGCAGTGCTGCAAAACAAATAACTGCTAATGCTAACCTATTTCCAGGTAGGCTACACAGCATAATAGTTACTAAACTAAACACGTCTAAAACACACAGAGTGTAACTATAAAAGTAACTCACTGACCTGCCTGCTTGTATTCACACGGTACAAGAATGAGTGAGAGTGAGAGAAGCTGACTACTCAGCATGCATAAGTATAAATTACATTAAATTACAGACCCGATTGGTCTGAGTAACTTGCTACTGCACTGTGCTGCCTCAGTGTCAGTGTCCTCTTTGCTTTGTAAAACTGCATTAAAAAGGATGTGTGTTGTAAGAGACAGTCTCAACTGTAAGACTCTGGATGCATGGCTGTTAGCAGCCCTTAGGTTTTGATGTATATTATGCCATGCTTTAAACAAGTACACTAACTTTGGTGTCCCTTACCAAAAAGTACTTCAAATTTTATTAAGTATACTTAAGTAAAGTTCAAGTATATTTAGACTAAGTATAAGTCAAGTATACTTAAAGTAAAGTATATTTAGGAGTACATAAAGCCCATTTCTGAGAATACATTCAAAAGTAAACTCAAAGCATACTTTCCTATTTTTAGTTTAGAAGAAGTATACTAATAGCACACTTGAAAAACTCTTTTTTAAGGGATGTACTAACTTTTACACTAACTTTGGTGTGTTGACTAAAAAACTAAAGTAAAGCACATGTAAAGCACAAGTATAATTCACTCACGACTACTGTCAGGATAGATGTAAAATCTTTATTAATGTAAATAGAATGTGCATAGGTGTGGTCTTGGTAGACTTTAGATCTGACTAGACGCTGCTGCTGCTGCTGCTGCTGCTGCTGAGCAAGTAATGCTTCTGCTTAATGCTCAGATCATAAAATTAAAAGAAAACATGCTGCTGCTACTAGAGAGAGGACGATTTCCCGTACCAGATCTAGGCAGGTGGTGCTGGGGAGGCGGTGGGCTGATATGAGGATATGCATAGCGCACAGACATGGCATTCACAGAATACATCCTGTTTATATGTGAATCTAATTGGCTGGGAACACTGAACTCAATGAACCAATTAGAGTGCAAGCAGAGTTTCATGGCTGAACTATTTTTTTAATTAGTGCTGTCAAACTATTAATCGTGTTTAATCAAATCCAAAATAAATGTTTTTGTTTACATAATATATGTGTGTGTACTGTGTATATTTATTATGTATATATAAACACACACACATGCATGTATATATTTAAGAAACAATATGTTACGTTTATATATTAAATATGTTTATATATGAAATAATTTATATTAGACAGTGACTTGCCGCCACCTTTTGGAGGTTTTATTTTTAAATCTACAAGTAGCTATCACTTTTTTTTTCACATTTTGCCATCATTTATTGCTTTATTTATTATATTTATAATACACTTAATGGAATATTAAGAATATGACATAAAACATGACATACTATTAAAAAGGATAGAAAACATTTGCCTCTAGAGGTAAAAAAATAAAATAAAAATGCACCTGTAAATCAGTTTAAGAGGACAAATATTGTCCTTTAATAGAAAAGGTGTGACTGCGGCCTAAGTGGAAGAGAAGGGGTACGCAGAAGATTGTTAAATGCCCCTAGGGGTACGCCACTGTAAAAAGTTTGAGAACCACTGTCCTATTACTACAGTTTTAACTGAAGGTGCTTTTGACTGCGTGAGAAAATGGATGTGTGGTGTGAGATCGTGAGAAAAGTGTCAATTGCATGAGTCTCACACCGAATGCGTGAGAGTTGGCAGCCCATAGATAGATAGATAGATAGATAGATAGATAGATAGATAGATAGATAGATAGATAGATAGATAGATTACCCAGTGCTGTCTGGAAGAGTACCAGTGCTGTGGCTAATGATGGAAATAACATCATGTTTTGAACCTGTTGTCCTTTCTACATTAACCATCCACAGCTCAGAGTTTGTGACTGGGTGGACCTCTAAGGACAACAACCCTTTTTTCACTTTCAGTCTGCGAAAAAAGAAAAAATGTGAAGAGAATTATAAAACACATTATAGCATAAAATGTGGTGAGCAATTTTATGTAATAATATTAATGTAACCTAATGGTCAGTGACTCCACACTCAAATTTGTCCTCAGGTTTACTGACACTCTGACTGGTTGCCCAGCTTTTACAGGCCCTTTGCTGTAGACAACCAGCACATTGGAATCCAACCAAAGTTTCTCTTCCGCTTGTCTGTCTAAACATGCAGAGCTCTGCACGGTCTTGTTGATCTGTTGATCTTCAAGTCCTACAGGACCAATATAGTACAACTTCCTCTCGGACTGCTGCATTACTTCCTCCACACATCGAGGGGGTCCGCCTTTAGGATTGGACACAAAGCCAAAGGAAGAGTAGTAGAGCTGAATTTGGTCAGACTGGCCCCTGAGTCCTCCTGGCAAATACGGATGCCTTCTCCCACGGTTACGAGAACGAGAGCGGTTTCTGCTCAGGTGACGTTGCTTGAAAATCTGGTCCAGGTTTGCCTTGATGTTCTGAATAGGCTCAAACCAGTCGTTTGAAAGTGTCAGAGTGACCACACACAACCCAAAAGGTGGCTGAGAAAAAATTGAAGAATACAAAGTGGATTGTCATATGGTTAAACAAATAAATCTGCAAAATATATACCGGTCAAAATTTTGAATAATTTGACCATAATTAAAAACAGCAATTTTGTGAAATATTTTTTGCAGATTTGAAGAACTGTTTATTATTATTGTTATTTCTATATATTTTATAATGTAATTTATTTCCATGATGGCAAGGTTACTTTTTTAATAACCATTACTCCAGTTTTCAGTGTCCTTCTGAAATCATTCTAATATACTGATTTTTAAAATACATTTCAAATTGCATTTTAAATATATTAAAATTCACAATATTACTGTTTTTTACTGTATTTTTAATCAAATAAATCCAGACTTGGTGAGCATAACATACTTCTTTCAAAAACAACACTACTGAGTGTATGATAAATGTATATATTTTATATACATTTTACAAATATTTGAATATACAAAAATGAAATATATATTTTCAATAAGTATATATATATATATATATATATATATATATATATATATATATATATATATACAATCTAAATATATGCTGTCCTGATCCATATATACATAGTGTCTTCAACCAGCAGTACCTGAGTGATGCAGGAAGCTTTCTGTTCTTCTGTCTGTTTGAAAGCATGAAGAGTAACGCAGGTTCCTCTTTTAGCATCACCCCTCATATGAAACAGCACTTGCACCTTAAACCGCTCTCCTCTGTCACCCTCCTTCTCTTTCACGATGGTTTTAGAAAGCAGTGATGCAGTGAGAGATGGAGTCAGGGGAGGAATGGGTTCAGACATCACTTGAGAAGAAAAGAAATGGTAGAGCAGAATAAGTAACTTTATCTTTTAAGTTGAGATGAAAGTCATTAACTGTAATGGAGACTGCAGTACCTGTGTGATGGTGTAGGAACCAAATACAGCTCGGAGAAGAGGTTTGGAGGCTGTTCCTGATGGAGGCATGAGCAACAGGGACTGGGTGGAGGTGAAGGGGCTGGAGTTGGAGAAGAGAAGGCCCAGATCAGCCTGAGAGAGGGGGAGAGACTGCCATGGTGAGGGAACAGTGACCCGGACTGGAAGTGATGGGGAAGGGGGTGTCTGACAATGGGCTTTGGTTGAAGAAAATGGAGAGTTGATTTATTAGTTTGTGGGATTAGTAACAATTGCTTTATCATTTAAGCACTGATCCCTCATAAAAATTGGATTCACAAGATGCTAAAAAAAAAAAAAAAAAAAAAAAAAAATCTATTTAAAGCAATTCAAACTTGGTCTGAGAAACTCCACAAGAATTTCAACCTTTTTTCAATGGGAGATTCTATGGATGTTATAGGTTCTTTGTGGAACCATAGAAAACCATAGTTTTTAAGTGTTTATGCAGTGTTTTGGGGAGAGTGAAAAAAAGTCAAACTTACATAGGACTATGAATAAGTGAAGTGTTACCAGTCTCATAGTAGAAGACTTCCATTTGAGTCCAGAAAGACTCAGCACATCCATAACACCCTGCAACAATAAATTCTTCTTGTAGTCAATATAAATGTTGTTGTTATTAAATGTATCTATTAAAACAAATTTATTAAAGGAATAGTTCACCCAATAAAATTCTAATTTGTTTAAAATTCAATCACCTTCATGCCATCCAAGATGCAAATGACTTTCTTCATCAGAACAGATTTGGAGAAATTTAGCTTCACCTGCTCACCAATGGATCCTGTGCAGTGAATGGGTGCCACCAGGATGAGAGTTCAAACAATAAATTCACAAGTAATCCACATGACTCCAGTCCATCAGTGAATGTCTTGTGAAGTGAAAAGCTGTGTGTCTGCAAGAAACAAATCCATCATCAAGGCATTATAACTTTAAACCATTGCTTTTGGCCAAAATCCATAAGTCCTTAATCCATAGTAATGCTTCCTCCAGCGGAAAAGTCCATCCACTGTTCTACTCTCACATCAAAATCCGATGACAAATTTATATAGAACTGTTTTCACTGGAGAATAGACCTTGATCTGTGGATATTTCTCTCCTGATTCAGATGAGGTGACTTTTTCACTGGAGAAAGCAACGTAACGGATTAAGGATTTGTTTAGGATGCAACAGTTTGAAGTTAAAAACATCTTGATGGATTTGTTTCTTACAAACACGCAGCTTTTTGCTTCACAAGACATTAAATGACAGACTTGTTTGCAGATCATATTTGTGAATTATTGTAATGTATTTATTTGCATTTTTGATGCTCATTCTGATGGCACCCATGCACTGCAGAGATTAATAAGGAAGTGTAATGCTAAATTTCTCCAAATCTGTCCCAATGAAGGTACTCATCTACATCTTGGATGAGCCGAGGGAGGTTAAATTTCCAGCAAATTTACATTTTTGGGTGAAATATTGTTTTTAATATTATCCATTACATTACACACACACACATAAAAAAAAAAAAACACTAATTGCAAAGACTCCAATTTTTTTAATTACAAAATGTGACATGTTAATATAAGTTTACATAAAATAACATAAAAAAATGAAAACTAAAATGAAAAAATTTAGTACCATTTTAAATGTCTTTACTCTCACTTTCTCGAAACCCATATATATATATATATATGACTTGCCTCAACGGTCCTTCCAGATTTTCAGATGTGCAAAACCGAAAGTAAGGTATCACTCTTCTCTCACAAACATGCTCAGCCCAGTGTGATTTTCATCAATCCATCTTCTGTCAGGATACTTTGCTTCAGTGCTTTGGAAGTTTTTTCTTAGTTTTATAAATATAAAAATACTCCAAGTTCAGATATTTCAGAAGTATCCAAATGATCTTCAAATCCTCCTTTCCTTATTTTTGTGTGTTGTTTCTCTCTTCTTTTGCCATTTGTAGTGCTGCACTGTTTCGGTCTGTCACTCTCTCTGTCCCTCTTTGGCTGGTGTGCCTGGATTCACACAATACGGATTTATTCATTTAAAATGGTAAATAATCCTCTCATCTCCCCCTCCCCCTTTTTTCTCTCCTTTATTTCTTGGATATTCTGTCTGGCCAAAGATAGTTGACGTCCTTCCAAGAAACTTCTGGTAAATCTTGAAACCCACTTCCTATCTCATCTTTAATCTCGCTCACTCTCTCTTTCCCACTTCTGTTTACTATGATTAAACATGCAGAATTTATGTTGTCACAAATGGACGAGTTTCTGCACATACATTAAAGTAATGGGATCTCAATGCTTTTAATGTTTAATTTCAGCGGCTTAATGATTAGTAGTACATGAGGGAGAAATGCTGCAGACGCCGGCATTAAAGGCAAAATCCTATTAGCAAGAATGAGGACATTATGCATCTGAAAAATAAAAGTATTTAATCACACCACAGTCTCTTTTCCATCTAATCTTCCTCTGCTTTTTTGACCGAGAACATCTAAAGACATAAAACCTAAATGTATTATATGAACTCTTTCCCATGGCCTTATCCCCATTTATTATCATTCTAAATGACTACTCTCTTGTAATGAACAGAGAAAATGAACAGAATTTTCAAACTTTACACTTTTATAAGCATCAACTCAATTCATTTGCTTAGTATTTGCTCAGATAGATATGTACAAAAATATATATTCACAAGGGCATCAATAATTTTTTTATCTTTTATAATCCACTTTTTGTACAGTTGATTGTAACTGTTGAAATAATAACGCAAAAGCTTGTGTGACGAATTTTAATGCAAAAGATTTAACCAAAGATTTACATTAAAACAGACTGTATGCAGGTAACAAGTAGGTTTGATGTCAGTGTCACAAGTGTTTTGTTGGAAATGCCGGATGGATGCACTAGATATTTTATCCAGTGTGGTCTCTCTGTTAATCTGTGCATGTAATCTGTTGTCATCTGTCATTGTTCTCTGCTGGAACCTCATTTAAACTACAGATATAATCCTTCACTCTGACCTGAGGATGAGGAGGAGACGACACTTATCCACCCACCACACACACAACACTCATTCTCTTCCGAAACCCACTGTTGCGTTTGTTCTCTCGGCTGTGTATTTGTTCTCAAATATGAAGAGAGACTAAAGCAGCTGCAAAGACAAAGCCACATAACAATAAAAAAAAAAAAATGCACAGAACTGAAACAACCATCTTGAACTGCTGTGCATGCAAACACATGGAGAGATATAGAGAGGTTTAGGCAGAAACCAACCAAGTTTTTTAACTGTCTCTCTCACTGGTGCACTTAGAAAGAGAGTTTTACTTAGCTACCATCAGTCAGGCAAGACATAAGATTTTAAGCTGTTGTGATATTAAACCCTCTATGAGTGCAGTATTAAAAAAAATCAACTGGGTCAGAGAGAAAGAGAGAAATGAGAAAATATTAAAAGGAAAAATGAAAGGAAAGAAAGAAAGAAAGAAAGACAAAGAATCCAACCAAAAAGAATGAGCACACTGAGTATATTTAGAGCATGAGTGACAGAAATAACACAAACAGGAAGTTAATAGAATTATGACAGGAAACCACATTGCTGCAAAATTCTGCATTAACACCACATTCCCTCTCCCAAGCTTAACTTCACTTCCATGCCACCTCAGAAGACATTTCTCATCTAAGCTCTAACGTAACCATGCTTATATATTTATAATGTATAGTTCTACTAATTTACTCCCACCAGTTTTATTCTGATTCTGCACCCAAGTCAAAAGTCACGAAAGATCTGAATGATTGCCTTTTTAGTTTATTTAAAATTATTCAAACTCCAACTCACAAATCAATCACGTGCATAAATAAACATTTTTTTAAAAATCCATCATCTTTTGAACATAAGGCGGAATCCCATTTTGTTTCTGACTATTTAAAAACAACACCAAAAAAACAAACACAGCAAAAACAAGTCATTACAAAGCATTAAAAAATGAATAATGAATAAAAGGAAGCCTGCTATGCTATACTAAATAAGCACTTTTGTGCTTATGTTGAGACTAAGTTATCATTATTATTTTTATTTGATCCTAAATGGATTTCTCAGCTATGCTTTTCAAAGATATTTACAGCTTTCTTGTTTTGCCAATCGACAGCTCAACACAACCGAAGCTGTGTAATGTAAAACAATCTGCTGATTGTAGATGACGAGCGTTGTTCTTGGGGTCAGTAAGTCTTTTGTGAGCACAGGCCTTCAGCTGTAGCCGTATGAGTCATAATCACTGTTTCTGTTGGATGAGGGCTCTCTGCTCTGGTTTACCGTCAGCCTCTCCAAACCTGACAACACAGACAAATAATACAGAGTTATAGTCACGTACAGAGCATGAAACACCCCAGGTGAACAGGATCAAAATTTAACTAATAGACATCACCATACTTTCCCAGTTTCTTGATTATATTAAGAATTGCAAATATTATTATTTTTTTTTGTATTACAAGTTTTCTGAAAAGTAACATTTGTGGCATTATGTAATTAATTACGCAATAACTTGCATTCGTTTCCAGAACAGAAATCCGAACATTGGGTAAAGCCAGGTTTGAAATTCTTTTTCGTTTTGGTGACAAATTAGAGTCAAATGTAGAAAGAAAAGGAAAAAAGTCATTTTGAGAAAATAGCCTTTAAAAAGTGTATCATAACTGAAATCTACAGACACAAATACATAAAGGGCAATAAAATAATTGGGATAATTGTTTTATTTCCACAAAACATGTTATGGAAGCAAAATAGAATTCATCAACTTCAAGGACCGAACTAAATATGCAACTAAATATTGTATGAGCTGTTTTACTTTCTATTCAGTGTATATGGTTCTGCAAAATTGTTACCAAAAACAAAAACTTTGACTTTTTTAGTTTTTATTTTATTTGAATTTAGCATTAAATAATCTAAAAAAAAAAAAAAAAAAAAAAATGAGTAGAAGGTAGATAACTTGGGACAAAATGCTGTCTCAAGCACCCTATCACCACAAAGTAGAAGGTAGATAACTTGGGACAAAATGCTGTCTCAAGCATTTTTCTTTCTTTTTTTTTAATATACATTTCAAATCATTGACCTACATAATTATAGATTGTCAAAATGATGACATTATTGCATGATCTTAATTGCTGTATATAGTCAAGAAGGTCAAAACTGATGACGATTTAGATAATTTCATGCAAAGTTGATTTTATGTTGGATAATAGTTTAATCTTAAATATCCAAATACACTCAATTCATCATTATGTAATTGAGTACAAAGGTGATGAGCAGAAATGTGAGTGAGAGATTAATAGAAAGAGTGCAAAACAGTCAGGATAGAGAGAAAGAGGGCGATTACTCACCAGGAAAGGACTGTCTCTTGTCTGTGTTTTTGTTTGGGGGTCCTTGACCTCTATTATAGCACACTTTGAAAAGAAAGATAAAATGCAGGTGATTTTTCTGAGCTGCCAGTCATGAATGTGTTAATGTGTGAGATGATGACTCACCGCTCTGAGTCGGGCCGACCCAGCGATTCTGACGTTTTTGTGAAACTGCATTAAACCAGGTAAAATAGTCAAATTAGACACAGCATTTAATTTTGGATTAAGAAAAAAAATAATCTGTTGCAAAAAAACAGGAAAGTGTGCGAATCAAATAGTGTTTTTTTTTAAACTATATAAAGCCATATGTTGACGTGCTGATTTTAGATGTCGTTACTGATAGCACTAGTGAAAATGCTTTTACAAATTATATTCTCAACTAAACAATTTGAGTGAAAGACTGAATTGAAAATTAACATGTATTTGATCATTTCTTTAGTCTGCGGTATTTGAGCTGCATGAACTTTTGTTCTTAAATGGAAGCAGATCATCAGACCATCTGTACACAAGTTCACATTATAATTCGCTTATACTTGATTTGTGACCTAGAAAAGGTGCAGAATCTGAAATGTTTCTTCTTCATTCTACATCATAATAAAATATAATAATAATAAAAAATGCTAAAACTTTTTTTTCTGGATTTGGATGCAGGTGTACTTTTGGGCTGTACAAGACAACACTAAGCAAAAACAGAAATTTTCATGATGCCATGTGCTTAAAATCATAAGCATTTAAATTTTTGGAAGTAATACGAAATTAAAGTCATGCTCACATCGTTTGCGGATGGCTTTGTACGTGGGCCGACCAAACTGAACCAGAATGACACCCAAGATCAAGAAAATTAATATGCCAGTTACTGCTTTATAAGCAGCCAACTCTGTTCCTAGAGGATCTGAGAAAATGTGAGGGGAAAAGAATAGAATGTGTTATTCAAAATCTACAGCATACTAAATAGAGTCATGAAACCTGATAAGAAACAAAAACATCAAGAGAAACATTTCAGCACACCGAGTCATATATAAACTGTATTCTGAAAATAAACACATACACACACCTTCACACATGATATGCAGGCCGTTGCACTTAGTAGTATCGATGAATGTCATATTTTTTGTGAGCATAAGACCTTTAGCTTGGTTTGAAGTGTGCTTAAAGCCCTTGAAGTCTCCACATCTTCTGTCTTTACACACTCCAGACCACCAGCTGACTGATATTTCACTGCTAGAGCACAAAGGCCCTTGACGCTCATGAGAATACACATAAAGCTGACCTTCACATGGACCGACCTTCCATATTACCTTCAGCTGGAACAGATCAGACTTAGTAATATATTCTATGCGTTTCGGACATGTGGCCTGTAGGGTAGTGGATGTTGTAGCACTAGTGGGTCGTGGGGTTGAGGGGGTTGAGATGTTGTTGATTGAGGACTGAGCTGAGATTCCTTCTGTAAAGGGAAAAAGCACATAGACAAAAGTTACTTTCATGTTGGAATACCACAATGCTTTTTCTCCACATAAAATGTGCAGTCGTGCAGGAATTTGAAACATTTCAAGTATCAAACGTAAATGAAATGAGAGTTACACCAAGAAACTTTTAGTGTTTGTTGACTGCTGTTCTGTGCAACTAACATGAAGAAATCGATAGAGTGTCACCAATATTCTCCAACTCAATAACATATTCTGTTTTAAGAACTCCACATCTTCATGCAGAATTTTCTGGGTAAAATACTGCATGATATGCACTGCATTATTCAAGGTCAGAGAGCAAATAGCTGGATCATTTGCACTCATTACAATCTTGCACTTTTTGCACAGTGCTCGAAGGCACTCACACATATCTTGCACATTTGATTGCAAGATTGCACTTTGCAAACCGATGGACATTCATATAATTCAGAATCACGGCATAAATGGTTCTATAATTTGGATTACCAAAATTAACCATAATGATTTTATACATATAATTACGTTTACATTATTGTTATGTGAGTGGAATGGAATGAGCGGAAAAAACTTTTCAAATGCTTAAAACTTATTTATATGTTTAAACTGTCTATTTATATAATTATATTAAAACAATTACTATTATATATAAATTTGAAAATTCTAGGATTCTAAGATTGAATTCTAATGTACTAAATCTGTGTTTTTTCACAACAACGTTCTTTGGCAACATACATTGTGTGTAATACAGGTGGCATTTATATGATTTTCACATTTCAATGCTTAATATTTAAGAAAGTGATGGAAAACAAAAATATATTAAAAGCTCATTCATTAGTTCTGGGGTTAAATATGTTAAATGGTAGTTAACGCATATTCCTTTGAAAATTGCTTCACATGGTTTTGTTTATGTTTTCTCATTCTTTAAAATTCAAATGGAAAAATGATTTATCTAGCAGACTCTTAAAAAAAAAAAAATCTTTATAAAATAAAACCATTGAAAAAATAAAACAAACATACATAAAAGTTTCTACTCCCATAATATAAACACAAACAAATAATCATTCTACTCCCTTATGATTGTTGCATGCAGTTTATCATTTAAACAAAAAAGAAAAAAACAAAAATCTGTACTTTATCTATAATAAAGAAATGTGTAAACAGAGTTATTGCAAGGTTGACCGATTTACTGAATTCACCTTTTTAGATGGATAGCTTGCAACAACGTTCAAATATTTGCGCTGACATCAGTTTCCAGTAAAGGAAGTTAAGAGTAAGAATTTGAAAAAATAACTACAGTCTATACAAGCATATGACATTTTATTGACAATTGCACTAATTTTGTAATGCATTCTTGCAGACCCTAAAGTTGTAATTTTATGATATGATGGTATTCATTATTTGTGTGATACATGTTTTGCATTTTAAAAGTTCTTCAATATAACATACAATAATGTGACTGAATGCATCTGAATAAATTCTAGCTGCGTGCTATTGTTCCTTGGTTGGGTTTGTCTTACGAGAGAAATATTAGATCAGATAAAAATCTCACTCACTGATATTTTCTTCAAGTAGTAAAGTTTCAGGTGCAGAGCAGATCCATGTATACATATAATAATACAAAAATGCAACAATGAAGTATATTTAAAGAACAAACAATTTACTTACGAACTCCAAGGAGCAGGAGCGCCGTAAGAGTCATCAGCAGAGAGTTTTCCATCTGGCAAAAGGTTTGCCAAATATTTAAAGCAAAATTTAACTTGATTTGACTAAACAAAGTGACTATATACACTTCAAAAGATAACAGGCCCAGAGGTCAAATTAATGACCTCTGGTACATGGCAAGCAAGGTTTTTTTTGTTTTTGTTTTTTGGGCCTCGGCTCAATTAGAATGTTTCATTTTGATTTTCTCTTACTTTTTAGTGGTTCAGATAAAGCAAACACATACACAACCATAGCCCTATTTAAAACATTTGGCCTGCATTTTTTTTTTTTTTAACAGAATGCCAAAGACCAATTGTACCGTGACTTGAACCACAATAAGAACTAATCATTCACTACAGTGACATACAGTAATGAATTTGTCAATACAAACCGGACTTCCTTTTGTTAAGTTATTTAGATTGTTTTTTAGAAATGCTACATTATGTCTTGTTTGTAACTGACAGCTGTCTTCACGTCTCCGCTTCAGCAGTTTGAAGATTTACTTCTTCAAAGAGTGTCAAACATCAATGAAACACCACAACAGCTTTTAAACAATAGATTATCAGATCTTACCTTGTTTGTGACTGACAAGAACAAATGTGTGGAGCAAGTGCAAGAAAAATTAAGTGAAAGGAAATAAGCAGAAGTGTGGAGCTACAATCTTTATTTCACCGCCCCCAAACTCTGTCTCTCCATATAGAGCGTGTCTTTTAATCTCAAGCGCTGTTTGATTGCACATTGCACTGCTTCCTCACTTCAAAGAGAGCTGCACACAAAAAAAAATGAAGAAAAGCTTGAAGAAAAATGTGAGTTAAGTTAAATGAGAGAAAAAAAACTAATAATAATTATATTGATAATACTTAACATTAAATTAAAAAAAAAAAAAAAAAAAAAAAAAAAACTACATTTTTACAAATGTAATGTTCAAATTAAAAAATTAAATGTTGGTGGTCAAATTTGGTAAAGAGTTGGTGAGATATCTTTTCATCTAAAATTTAAAGATGGTTGGAAGTTAACAATAAAGCAACAAAAAAATCTGCATATTCAAAAACTTTGTCATTGCATACAGGAACTGAGCCTCTTGTGGTGTACGGCGCAAGTTGCTCAAAGATGATTAATCTTGCTCACAGGAATCAACTGCGGCAATCATTACGGCTTCAAAACCACCGATATCCACATCTATCCTTTCATTTCACTGTTACTCATATCTTCTTTTCATTCAATCTTTCCCAGCCGCCTCTTTCCCTCCCTCACTCTCTCGATTTTTCTCAGGTGTCGCCGGGGTTGGTTTACCATATCGTACAGTCGGAGAAAGACCCGTAAAGATTGGGTTTTATACCTGTACCAAAAAAATTCCCCCAACACCCTCTCTCTTTCTTGAAACTCTCGTCTATGATTCAATATGAACAGAATTTAAACAGCTTTCAAAAGTGAGTCAATGAGCTCAACTACCACTGCTCTTCTTGTAAATTTGTGAAAACATTGGGTCAGTATTTTTTTTTTTTTTTTTTGAAAAATATCTTATGCTCACCCAGGCTGCATTTTTTTAATCAAAAATACAGCACAGACAGTAATATTATTATTAAATACTAATTGGGAGTATATAAATATATTTTAAAATTTAAAGCTGAATTTTTAGCAGCCATTAATCTAGTCTTTAGTGACACATGAGCCTTCAGAAATTAGTCTGATTGGGAGTTTAAGTAACATTTCTTATATTAATATCAGTGTTGAACATTATTATCAATGTATTGCTGCTTTATGTTTTTTTGTAAAAACTGTTATACATTTAATTGATGAATCAAAAGTTCAAAAGAACAGCATCTTTTTGAAATCTTTTGTAACATTATAAATGTCTTTACTGTCACCTTTGATGATTATTTAATTTAAATATTTAAATTCACAAAAAAAAAAAAAAGAGTCAGAAAAAAGCCAGTTATTCCAAACAACACAGAAATCATAGATCAACTTCAGTGTTTAATATTCACACCCGAAATAAAGGACAATAAAAATAAAAATACACTTTTAACAGGCTACAGTCATCACAACCAATGCAATAGAATTTCTTTTCCTCTAATGCTGCAAATCAATGTGCTAATAAAATTTTCATCCCATTTTTTTTCCTCTCATCCTCGTGTCGTATCACCCCTCTCCCTCGCTCCAGGTGCTGGGGAGGGAACCTAAACGTGGGGGTTTTGCTACAAACCTGAGTCTTAATTACTGAGTTCATGAATTAGATAAAGCCACCTGAGGCTTGATTGAGGACGCCTCTGGTTTTTAATTGCTTTAAAGTACAAAAATAAAGAGAGACCCCACACGCCTATTCTAAAGCTGATGGTTCGAAGGCCCCGCTCCCAGCTCCTGTTGCCAAAGAGTTCGGGGTGGTTAGTGTGGAGTGCTAGTGTGAATCACATGGTCCTCTGGTTGTCTGACAAGGAGACCTCAAATAGGTGGGGCTTTTACGGATCTACATAACACCACATAATGACACGCACAGGCCGTTTGGATGGATGGGCCTACAGCTGTGGGCTAGTGAGAGTATTCATGTGGCAGAATCTGAAGGTGGACTCAAATCAAACCACAAAATGAAGCATTCTATTGGTTAACCGGATCGAATCCCACCCACGTTATGATTCTGAGGACAATATGCCACTGAAACAAACTGGGCGGCTAGCTGTACAAGACCATCAAATGTCTCACTGTGTCTAAATTCAGTGTAAAATATGCAGCCAGGCATTCATCTGCATAGTTTTACCACAAAAGAATGCTATATTTACTAAAGTAAGCATGTTATATAGTGCCTATTTTCTTTGCATATGCTCTGTGCTATGTTATGCCTCAACTGCCCCACCAAATCCTGTGCTATAGCAGATAGATATGTCTATATTAATATCCCTTGTTCACCAGTTTCCCTTTAATATCAGTTTAATTTAAGTACACCGTCCCCACTAGAGAACTTACAGCAATAGTCTATTCCTTCCAATCACTGTCAAGAGGTGCATTAAATAAATGGAGTGAAAGGGTGTGAGAGAAAAAAAAAGAGGGAGCAAAAGATGTATCGAGAAGGTTTGGAGTGATCGGTTGGTGCATTGGTACACAAAGCATTCATAACAGGACGCACCACACCCACATCTGCACATGTGGAAGTTGTCTAAATTTATTCATGAAAAAGAATACGTTCTGCTTTTTTAAGGAGTTTTCATCTGTGATGGCATGGAAATGGTGCTGTGCTTTCTGGTTTGATGTTGTCAACAAGTGTTTATATAGACTAGAGATTAGCCTAACGCTAACGTAATGCTTCCATGTAGTGTGGCGTATTTGTCTCAGTATGATTTTGACAGAATAAAAAAAAAAAAAAAAAAAAAAAAAAAAAAAAAAAAAAAAAAGCATTTCATCATTGACTATAATAATAAATCAGATTTTTTTTTGCAAACTGATAACATGCTTTAAAATGGAGAGGAACTGAGCCGTTTAAACTGGGCGGCCCGTATCGAGTCTCTGACTTAGGTTTCATGGGGGAAACAAGCACACGCTCGATCTCAAGTGTCTTTATACGCCTCAGACAAGTGCAGGATGTGACATGGGTACGCAAACCACAAATCTGAGGGTAAGGAAAAGGCAGAGCAGGTGGAGAAAGGTGGGAGAGAGACGAGAGGGAGGATCATGAGAAAAAGAGAAAGACAGACACACACAGAGTGGCTCAGGAGTACGGCTGTGGTACCCCAAAACCTGGCCTATAAAGCGGTCTAGCTGTGGGTGATTGGGTTGATGGGCCTTGGGGGCCTGTGGGGTAGCTGTATCCTCCATAGGGGTATGGACTGGGGTACGGGGCGGGCGTGGGACCAAACTGCCCAAATGGTGGAGCAGGAAATGGTGGTTGGGTGGGGTATGGGCAAGTGGGGGGACCAAACGCAGGCCTGGGAGCTGTGTAGCCTGTCGATGGAGGGAAGGGGGCACCCTGGCTGGGGTAGGGCTGAAACGCTGTGCTAGGGTTAGGGGTGCACGCTGTGGAGGCAGAGGGGGGAGCAACGGGGTAGGGGGTGTAGGGCAGAGCAGAAGTGTGGGCATTGGAGGGTGCACTGATTTTGGAGCTCTGCTGCTGTTGAGGCTGTGGTTGTTGCCACTGTGATGATGATCCAGCATCCTGATTAGCACCAGTTTGGGATGTCACTGTAGCATCTCCTATACCTTTGCTTTTTTGGCTGAGAATTTCTTGCAGCTTTTCGATGCGCACTCGTCTCGTGTGAGCGAGAGAGCGGAGGGAAAGGAAGCGTTCGAGGAAGGAGTCCAGCGATAGTGAACCTTCGAGAAACTCATCTGCTAAAACCTGAGGGAAAGAGATTGAGCGATTTACAAATCCTGTGGGGTTGGTAACACCAAAAAAAGTTTTATAATATTATATAATGCTTAGGAGATCAGTGGTTCATTAATCTTCAAATATGAATTCAGATGTTTGCATTCACTATTTTTTAGTATCACTAATTTTTTTTTTTTTTTTTTAAATAAACTGTCACTTTTATTCACCTTAGAAAAATCAAATTAAACATACTTTTTGCAAAGCATTCTATTTCTATTTGCAAAAAAATTAAAAAAAAAATTGCAAGATCTCTGTTCAAAGAATCCTTTTAAGGATTAAATAACAAGATTTTCTTAGTAGACTAAAGTAATAACTACTAAGACTGTTTGCCAGGACAGTTAAAGTAGTAATTTAAAAATATTATATTATCATCATATTATTCATAATTGGATTAGAATTAATTTCAGTTACAATAATTTATATTATTATTAAATTAATATTTTGATTAGATTCAATTAAATGCTACACTGGTGAACAGAATAATTTTATTTTTATTTTTTAACCCCTTTTCTTGATATAGAGTTATGTTAAAATGTTATTTAAATTGTATTTTTGAAATGTTGAAAATTTTGTAAAACTAGAAAATGTACAAATAAAGTGAGGAGAAAAAATAAAAGTGTCCTGGTATTTTTGAAAACTTTTGGATGCTTGTGTTTATGAAAATAAACTATATGATTACATCCAGGCTTCCAGACTGTCATCATTTGAATGTGCAGGATGTTGTCATTTTTAAAGCGATAACATATAGTTTCATAGGGTATTTAATGTACAAATGTCTGTTGATATTAATAATTAAGTATAATATAAACTAAAAAGGTTATTATAATGGATAATGTATAAGAAATAACTGATTTTATTTAAGGCAAAAACAAATGTTTCCTTCTCTTTCCTGGTCATTTATTTCCCAAACAATCATCTTTTTTTTTATCCACAATCAATAAGCAAACCTGACAGTTTCACAAACAACAAAAATGCCAATATCAACAAAAAAATTATGAAAATAGGTGATTATAAAGGCCAAGGGGGCCCACCTCTGATTCTGCCTCTGTGTTGGCGCCCTCTATCTGCATACGAGACAACAGCCCCTCCGGAGACACCTGCCCTATGATGCTGTCTGCAGCCAGGGAAAGGGAAAAAGAGAAACAGAAGTGGGACAGAGTTGACACATAAATAGGCTGGCTTCTAACTGAGCAAGAAACTGAGAAGTGAGAACTGTTATGCAAACAAATCAGTTGACAAGAAATGTGTAATTTTAACAAAGGAAAAAGCAGTAATGAATAGACTGAGAGAAAGAAAGGAGAATGAGACTACGGAGAAAGAGGCCAGACACATAGCTTTTGTGTGATGTAATGGCACAGATGCAAAAAAAGGGGAGGAGAATGAGTGCCAGAACAAAACAAGCTCATAGAACAGGACTATATGCACATATAGAAGAAGATTTTTCTGGCTGAACAATATGCTCTGTATAGAAACTCAGTCAGAATTCCAGTATCTGTTCAAAGGTTAATGGTTCCAGGGTGGCTTGAAAACTGCCAGTGCAGTTTAACTGTATTGTGAACAAATGTGAAGTCATTTTAATTTCATTGAGGTAAATGCAGTGCTTATAATAGATTCTTTTTGAAAAGATTCACTCTATTTGTCACACTGCCTAAGCCTTCTCTTTTAGAATATTCAAATTAATTTATTTTCCATATAACACTTACACGCTTTCCTAAGATGTTTACTTTCTATTTTTCTTAAGATTTCAAAAACTTGCCAATATACAACAATACGACTTTAAGACATTAAGATATAAACCAGGAGTCGGCAACCAATGGCACGTGTGCCAACAATGGCACGCAGAGGGATAATCGCTGGCACGCGAGCATTAGGGAAAACTGCATACTGATGTACATTTTGAGGAAATAACTTCAAGTCACACAGCCTGTTAGGAGGTATAAATACTATTGAACTGTGAGAATTACTACTGAGAACTAGTCTACGGATGCGCACGACCGCTGGACATACTAGGTGCTTCAGATCAAAGCCTCAGCAGTTTAACAGCACCCATCAATGTTAAAATGACTGAGATGGCCAATCAAATCAAAGTAGGCAGCGTTTACTGTTCACATAAGCAAAACACTAAGTGTTGGTTTAACACTAAAGAGAGCGAGCTAAGATGAAGCTGTAAATAATTTAATATTAGTCAACATTTAATGATACGTTTTACGATAGAAAATGACCGACAGCTATATTCAGTGGTGCAAACTGCTCTATTTCTTTTTCTCAAAAATGGCCATTTTGAGAGGGAGAGAGAGAGTGATGTGTGTAAATTGTCTGTGTCTGTCTCTCTCTTTACAAACAATGAAGCTGAGTTAAGTTACTTAAAAAAACAGCGATTTGATTTAGAAAACCTGCTCTGACATCAATCAATTTCTCTCCCTCTTCATTTTACATCAATTTACCCAGAATTCATTCCTATACTCCCTTTTATTTACTTTACCCAAATCGATTCCTCCATTCCCTTACCTCTCATGGCACAGTGTTGTTTGTATTTCTCCCTCACTTCCTCTAGTTCAGCATATTTTCCCACCAGTCGCGCCCTCTCTGTTTCGAGTCGGGGCTTCATGTCCAGGTTTTGCTCGGCCAGACTGCGATTGGCAGCCAGAGCCATTTCCCTCTCCAACTGAATGTTCTGGATCTGCAGAAGAATAACACAGACACATGACAAAAGCTACAATGCTATAGACATTATAAAATCCGGCAGGACTTATTGATGGCTGTTGATGCTGAGCAGATAAGTGATTACCAGAACCAAACAAACAAAAATGACTAGAAGTACAGAGAGGAGTGGATAAATGACAATTCAATCTGATGTTTAATTTGAAATCTTTAGCAACACGTGCAATTGTAAATGTTCATTTATAGCCTCAATAATAGAAGCAGATTTTTGACAACATTTACGTCCTCTTAATTTCTTCCAAACCTGTATGAGTTTTTTCTGTTGTTCACAAAAGAAGATATTTTGAAGAGTGTTGGTAACCAAACAACTGCTTGTAGTCATTGACCTCCATAGGATTTTTCTTTTCATAATACGGGGTAAATGGCTACAAGCAAATGTTTGGTTTACCACATTCTTCAAAATATCATAATTTGTTTAAGAGAAGAAAGAAACTTGAGGGTGAGTAAAAGATGACAGAATTTTCATTTTGGAGTGAACTATCCCTTTAAATCACACCACAGACTACTGCTGTGTGCCACAATGGTGCTGTTAAAACAAAAGTTTCTTGTAATTCTAAATAGCACTTTGTAACCTTTCATGGCTGCATTTTCTAAAAAGCATCACTCGCACCAAATTCAAAGTCTCTGTACTTAATCTTAATTTTACTTTTTGATTAAGGAAAATTACAGTTCACAGAGACACATATTGAGAAATACCAATGTGAAATACAAAATTTACCCTATATTCATTATGCAAAGAACAAACCAGTTATTCACTGAATACTTTACCAATTCAATAACTCACTTTTCTCCTCCACTGAGGCTCTGAAGTCTCATTTATGCTCAGATATATTCAAAATATGACTTGTAAGGATGTGCCCCAGTAGGTTTGACAAAAATGCAGCGAGGCCTTGTAGGTGATGCTGATGCAAAATTTTAGAATTTCAGTAGATAAGACTTCGGTTTATTGGCATATTAAAAAAAATAATAATGCAATATGGTGAGTCTTAAGAACAATTTTTACTACACTTAAAAATAAAGAAACACTCGGGTTTCCTAAAGAACCTTTCAGTGAACAGCACTCAATATAGGCCTAAACTTTTTTTGTAAGTGTAAAGAACAGTTTAATAATCTGAAGAACCTTTTGTACAATGGAAAGGTTCCATGGATGTTAAAGGTTCTTCACTGAGCCACTGATGACAATAAAGGACCTTTACTTTTAGGTGTATAAGGTAATTTTAAAGTTCTTTTTTGGACACCATTTACTTTAATTACATGGAAGAAAGCAGCATAAACATCTTTCCTAACATCTCCTTTTTGTGCTCCAAAATAGTGAAATAAGTTTGCAGCAATGTGAGGGTAAATAAATAATGACAGAATTTTCATTTTGGGGAGAACTATCTCTAACAAAGCTCCATAATCATCTCACCTCATCAGACTCCAGTGCCATAGACTCCACCCGCTCCGAGTTATCCAGCAAATCCTGCAACTCGGGCTGGCTGAGGTCTTGAAGCTTCTCCATTGATTTGCTAGGACAGCTGAGGAGCAACAGCAAGTTTACTTGTGTGTGCTAATAATTTACTAATTACATTACAGTAGGTTTGGATTGGAACAACATGAGTAAATGATATCAGACATTTCATTTTTGGGTAAACTATCCTTTTAAATTGAAGTAGGCCAGCAGTTTATACTTGGCATGTGTCATTTTGGATATCAAAGCACTACTTTAAGACTGACAGGTAATCCAGATCACATATGACAGTCTTCTGTCATTCAGACAACACATGTAACAGTGGATTACTTTAAGTATATGGCTACGAATTATGCTAATGAAGCTAAGATTAAGTCTACCTGCGTGGTATTTCATAAAAAGAATCCGCCAATACTTACAAGGTACAAGCAAATCAAAGTCCTCTCCGCACAGTGCTCATGGAAAAACATCAAACTTTAACTGGAAGCGAGTGACCTAAAGATACAGACGGACGCGCTAGACCTAAAAACGTCTTCCGCGTTAAACCCGCTTCCTGCCAGAAACACTTCACTTACGTGACCGTATCTGTGCCAGGTGTAGCGCGTCGTTTAGCGCGACAGTGTGACACTATTTTCCCGAAATTGTTCCGGGAGACAGGAATCTCCCCGCGGTTAGCAGGACGGCTAGCTCACTTAAAAGAGAGCAGTTGAGCAAGGCGGGTTGCTATTCAATACAAAACGGCGTCGGACGAAATAACAATTCAGAAAGACATCATAATGTGTGTCCGGTAAAGCCGCGTCGATGTCAATTCGAGCAAAGTAGTCCAAATAAAGGTTAATTGACAGGCTATATTCCTATTCTTAAGGAAAAGTTTCACTTCTCGTTGACAGATATCGTGGCCATCTTTGGGCGAAACCATTGTCGATATTGTCTAGGGAAGTGAGATATGTTTAAAACACCCTAAAAACACAGCTTACATTTTTTGACGAGAATGTTACATTTAGTTTTAGAGTATGAGTTAAATAACTATGTAAAAAATGTATAATGGAGAAAATGAAATGACATTCGCATCATTTCGTGGAAATATCAAAGTGTTTCCCATAACTTTGATTTTATATGGTATCGTCGCATGTGCAGCTGACTGAAAGGGAAACCCCGACGTGACGGGAATATTCCACATGTGACATGGCAGCAAGGTTGGTCCTAATATTTCATCAGAAATGCAACATAGATTTTTTTTAATATAGAAGTTTAATATTTCAGAAAGAATGGTCTCACACATTTACAGATATAAGCACTAAAGAGACATTATTTTAGCGCTTGGAATTACAAGCACTGTAAAGCTGTGTGCTTTCATCATTGTGTTTTACACATTTGATCATATCCATTTCATTTGACACAATAATTTGTGATTTTATTAGTTTTCGGATAGTTTTATTTATTTTTTATACTTAAAAATTACAAAGTATAAACTTACATTTTCAGTAATAGTGATTTTTTTTTTTTTTTTTTTTTTTTTTTTTTTGTAAATGACAATATTGTAAATTCACATTTTTAAGAAGAAGGAAGGAAGAAGAGAAAACAGGGACAGAAAAACAATAGCAGTGATAATGATTTGGAGGCAAAATAGTAATCAAAATATAAAGGATTAGATGCTCATAAAAATATGTGCCTCTCAATGTATCCTCAGTCCTTTAAATGCAGAAAATGATAGAAAACAATGAAGAACCAGAGCTGCAATATTATAAAACAACAGCTGCCCAGAGATGGTTTTGTAAAAATTCTGTCAAAACAAAAAAAAAGAGAAGATTTAATCAGTTCATGTCCTATATATATATATATATATAAATATATATATATATATATATATATATATATATATATATATATATATATATAAAATCAACTTAAAAGTATTCAATAATACATTTGGCCGATACATTCTCCATTAACCATGATGAAAATAGTACTGAACATGTGTACTATGCTGTTTTGTACTGTAGTGGTATCTTTTGGATGAAGTAGGCAGGAAGATTTTAATGTGTAAAACAGCCCAGTTTTTATTTTCATTTGTGTAACTGGCTAATGGCAGGATAAGTCAATAATTTTCACTTACTTGAAAGATCGTTTCTGGACACGTGTGGTATTCAAGGGATTCATGTGAGCATGGAGGGATGTCGAGAGAGGTACTTGCAGCATAACCATACATAATAAGTCCAATCAGTGTCCCCACCAGGCCAGCAAGACCAGAGATCAAACTGTTTTTTAACTTACAGGGAAAAAAACAAAAAACAAAAACAAAAAAAAAAAACATATTATTTGGTATATGTCAGAATAAAGTTTAATTCACAAGCAATAAGAAGCTCTAGTTACTTGAATTTACCAGTTCTCTCTTAGGAGTTCTTTCAGATGCCATACCAAATGATCCAGCAATCACAGACTACATTAAAAAAAACATCAGAATTAGAAGAGAAGGTTGATCTTACATTAAAGCAATTGACAAAATAAAGTATGCAATTGTACAGAACTTGATTAATGGGCAGTATGTCACTGGGACTTTTTGATTTGTGTTTATATGCTATGCTTGCTTTGTGTATGTTTATGTATTTTGTGTTTTTAACAACTACAGTATCTTAGTAGTGAAATAAACATACCACAGAACCAACACAGAGGGGGCACATAAAGAAATATTTTATATCAAGGCTGATGTTGTAGGCTGGTATAGTCAGGAGGAGCTGGAACAAACCTAATAATATTGTCGTAAGCTAGAGAGGGAAAACATATGGTGAGAGTAAAAATTCAAACAAGAAAAACATTAAGCAAAACATATCAAAGAAAACGGTTACAGCAAGATCCCAAACTACCATTATCTGTCTTCCTTAATGACAAATTATTTGACCCACATCCACTTACAGCCACCACTTCAGGGTCATAGAACTTGAACAGGCGATGGAATTTGGGAGGATCCAAGTCAGCAGATGGCATTTGGTTGCTTGACATCCTGACAACCCACCTAAAATTCAACTGAGGTACTAAAAAACAAAAACATTTCAAAGTCCAGATCATTGATTATAATGGCTCCTTATAGACTTAGATAATAGTGAGAGAGTCGGTATGAAACATGATCTGATCCCCCTGGATTAATGGAACGTTTTGCGGGAATACAGATGCTGGTGAAGAAAAACATCTTTGTGAGGAGAGGAAGTGGGCGGATATAATACAGAAAATGTGTCTAGAGAGAAGAGCAGCACAGCTTGATACAATCCTAAATGCTCAACAGCACTGCAGAGGAAAAGGGTTAGGTTCAAGGGTAGAAAAAAAAAAAACAGTACATTACTTGCATTGCCTTAAGTGGGCTGGACTGACCAGATGTCTAAAACAGCTCCAGTTTGCGTTTTTATAAGTTTGTATTCAATCACAAATACACGCGTTAACTATGGCAACCCACTACACAATTGAAATGGGCTTTTTAAAAGCTAGTTTCAGGCATCACCAAAAAAAAAAAAAAAAAAAAAAAAAAAAAAAAAAAAAAAACTCATGAATACAGCTAGAACGTATTTCACATGTTACTGATAAATATGTCCGGTCAAATGTAATTTTCATTCAAATAACGCACCACCGCCGGCGCCTCACCTCGAATGTCGTTTCTGGGAATCGTAGAAAGCTCGTGGCTGAGGGGAACAGGGCTGTTTATGGAGTGATCGAAGACGCTCAATAAAAGCTCCTATGGGGAGAAGGGGGCTGGACAGACCCCTTTTCTAAAAACGCAAGGGTGGGTCTAACTGTTTTTTGTAATAGGGTACAGAGAAAATTGAAGCCCAGATCTTTTCTTTGGAATTGTTGCGCACTTAGAGATTCATTCAAGCAACAATAGAAGGTCCAGCCAGTGGCTACACAACAAACAACTTGAAAGAAGGTGCAGAATCCTTGCAGATTTTTTTTTTAGGTCAGTCTCACTCATTCATGTGGAATTCCGCTCTGCGCGTACGTCGAGCTTGTTGTGCTTCTTAAAAGTATTTGACCTTACATACTCAGCTGTGTTCTTCTCTGTCGCACTTGTTATTACTAACTCCAGTATACTTGAAAACGAAGGATGACTTTGACCGTGTCGCCGGACCTCTCAGTGAACACTAGCCCAACTCAGGTAGAGGAAAAACTACAAAACAAACAAAAAGCTCTCCGGGACAGCATCGAGAAGGGGGAGCCCAAAATATTCGGGGTGAGTGAACGTCGTGTTATGGCTTCAATAATCTTAAAGGGCTCGGCACAGGTTCTCACAGGGAGGTTTTCTGGCACAATTGTATATCTTGAAAGCAAATGGGGGTTCTTTTCATAAATTTCATAAATTAACTTCACAATGCAAATGTCTTCTCTGTCACAAGAGAAAAGACAATAGATTTGCATACCAGCAAATGAACAATGTGTGTAAATGTACATTTTCTTTGCACCTTGCATCTTGTCTTTATATCTGTAAATAATATGCAATTATAGACCTCAAAAATCTCTTAGAGCTCCTGATTCAGGGAACATGGTGATTAAAAACACAAACACTTTAAAAAAGAATTTCCTCTGAAATAATTACTTCTATATTTCCGGTATACGGCTGTTGTTAGGGGGTTTATATTGGCCCCTGCATTTTTACCATTTTAAATCACAATTTTGCCTAGTCGATCATTTAATTTGCCTATACATTACAACATTTATAATTATGTTAAATAATATTTCGTAAGAAAATCTACATTTAAAACTACAAATATTAGTACAAAACAGTTCTGATTCATGTGTTCCAGTCTTATAAATAAGAAGATTCTGTTCTTAATATTTTTAGATCTTTATAGATCTTGACTATATTTAAAATTTGTGTAAATGTGAAAGAAGTGCTAAACACTGAATAATTAGAGGAAATATCATTTTTGTTTAAGATACTATCAGAAACAGTTTAACATCACACATCAGCTAAAACTGATTTAAATTTACTCTCATCTACAGTAGATTACAAAAACCCAAGTTATATTTTACTTGATGTATGAAATTCATGCTGATCCACCCCTCTTTTTTCTGTCTCTCATAGGTCGCTCAGATAGGAATAGGATTGCTGATCATCTCCTATTCTATTCCTCTGCTCTCCATTGAGAGGACCATGATACTTAACTTTGGTGTGCCATGGTGGAGTGGCTTTATGGTAAATTACACTAATACGTTAGGACATGGTTATATAACAGTTTAAGGTGGTTATAGGAAATGATTTAAAGGAATGTAAAGTAAATTGTATATCCACCAACAGTGGACCCATCACTGAACTTTATATTTTGTTTCTTTTTTTTTCTTTTTCAAACAGTTTGTCGTTTCAGGCGCAGCTGCAATAGCATTGGAAAAGTATGCCAACTTGAAAGCAGTGAGTTTGAACTTACAGCAAGACAGACAAACTTTTTAGAGATTGGCATATGCCGTTTTTGTATTTCACCCATAATCAAGTGCAAAGGGTCCACATCAGCAGGCATATTCTGTATAACAGAAAATCCAAAATAAACAAAAAATACAAAATAATGATATTTGCATTTGTCTTTAGGTCTCTGTTTGTTTGGCAGTCTCTGCTTTGACCATCATCATCTCAGTTATTGCACTTGTCCTATACTATGCTGACATTGCTTTGAATCCGGCAACCGTCTGCTATGAGGGACCATCCAAGATGTGTTACCATCAGTATTATGCCACTGTATGTATCTTGTACCATCATATGTGAGAGTCCTGTTATATTAAACAGTTGTGTATTTTAGTAAGGACTCTTTCTTTAAATCAGCATTTCAGCACAGGATTGAAGACAACTATCTCCATGGTCAGTATGGTCCAGACAGGAATGTCCTCTGCTTTTACAGTTATACTGTATAGTCAGAGGAGGAACTTTACAGGCTATGCGGTAAATATTTAGTTAGAAAAATGTTATGTTATATGTGTGTGTGTGTTTTGTTACTATTGATTTTGAATTGCCTAATTCATTTATAAGTTATTCAATTATTAAATTCAAAGTAGCCTATGCTTCAAAGGTGAGTTTCTAATGCAGTGAATTTCTCTCCTTCTCTCTCAGACCGTATCTGAATGACATCCTGCTTAATCCCATGACATTTCTGGATTTAAGTCAGAGGTCCTATCCACTATCTACTTCATATAGCCTACATGTGGGTTTTCTTGTACCAAGTGTTGTTGTATTTTCAGTAAAATTGAATGTGAATTATATACTTTTATATAAATAATCAAAATAAACATATAAAGATTGTTTATCATTATTATTATTATTAAAGTTCCATTTAAAGATGGTCTTCTGTGGTTTTATTTTACAACTTGAACCCGCACCTTGTTCCCACATTCTTTGTTTGTTAGTTAGCCTACTACTATATATATTTTTTTTTTATTAATCTTCAATAAACACAGTCAAAGTACAGTTAGGACTACAATAATACACTTGAAAACATAAGTCACATACAAAAAAATTATATGTATACAAAATACACATGGGGGTAAACATTATGTAAATATATTAAAGGACTTACAAATAGAGACAGTCTAAATTGCTTTCTTATTATGTAAATAAAAAATGTCTTAATATAAATTTGAATTTCTTTTTCAAGAACCAAAAATAGACGATTGGTTTTACTGTAGACCTGTTACTATTACTATTGACTAGAAGAAACAAGACAGCTTACGGGCAAATCCTCAGTCACATGAAACGAGCTAGCAGTTTACCCTTTTTTCAAAAAAATAACAAATAAAAAAAATATTTAAAAAAATCATATTTACGATGCAAATGCTTTGCTCATTAATATTAATCGCGTTATATGATATTCGCCGTTAGGGACTGATTTTTATGATGCTAAAATACCAAATTCCACTTTAAAAGAGCTTGGCCCGTGAAATAGTCGTCAAAACAAAAACTAATTAACCAAATAATTAAATAAACAAGAAGCTCAGAACACCAAACAACATACACACTAACGTCATCTATTAAATATTCATGAGTTCGCAGTCAAAGGATTCGTTTGCTGGTTGCTAACATCACAGGCAACGGTCCTCCCTACAACAGAAGCGATTTATTCGTTGATCCTGTTATATATCAGCTTCTACCTGAGTTAAGGTTTGTTTCTAGTCGCAGGGCAAGCGATTGTGCTTTGCTGCAAAGCTGAGGGGGGAAAGTAAAACACCGTTACACAACCCTCTTAACTTAGCGTCCTTTTGAGTTGTGCTGTTAAGGGATAGCTTAAATCGGAAAATCATAAATAATGCCATTACATGATTTTTAGTCAGTCAAATCTGATAATATTGTAATTAATCGACTTGTGGAGCCATTTAAATTAGCTTGTTTTGGGCTTTTGTTAGCCTACGGTGTTTGTCAATAACAAATCAGTGATGAAAAGTGGAAACAGTGATAAAAAACGTAAAAAAAGTTTTTTTTTCAAAGGTAAAAATAAGGGATTTATTTTACCTTGACATAGTAGGCTATATCTAGCCTCTTGCTTGTTTTTCTACAAAGACCATACAATAAGTGTAGGTCAATACTGAATTAGGTTCCTGTGCGCATTACAATATTTCTAGAACTTTTCCTTTTAAAACTAACAAATCCTCTTGCTTTATGTCTCTCTCTCATAGTTTCTGTGATGCAGAAACCAGCTGTGGTGAACACCAGCTTCAAGCCCATCATCGTTAACAGAGTGGTGGTCCGAGACAAAGTGTTTCTGCATAGACTGGGCAAAGTGCTGAAACTTAAGTGGCTACTTGGCAAGGAAGTCCAGGCATGAATAGACTCACTTGCCTACACTGCCAGTCACACAATAATTGACACATTAATTATTTTTTGTAGGCTGGAAACATTATATTGAAACTTACCATTAATTGTACAGACCTGTTATTCAAAGGAACAACTGTCCAGACAACTTAAATGTAATATTTTACGTCCATAGCTTTGATTCCATCCCGACTTCATTGTAATTGCCGACTTCAACCAGTTTCTCCTGTTCTTTGATCATATGTAAAGTTGAACTTTATATGAATCTTATTAATATAGGTCCACTGTGCTTGAAATTACTCTGCTATCTCTTAGATAAGGAGATCTCTCGTTGACAGAATCATACCGTGTTTTGCTTGCGTAGCTGTGGAAAACAATGATTTCTTCTCTCTAAGCGCCCTCCTAGAGAAGGTTACTAAACTTCAGGTTTCCTAAACTAAAATTGTGGACAGCAAAAAATTTGTATTTAAACCTATTTTGTACCCAAAGTGATTTCTTTATTATTTATTTAAGATGGATGTCAATTGCGGTACCTATGATGATGTCACACCTCTTCATACAGCCTGTGAGTTGGGGAACTTAGATATGATTAAGTTCCTGCTAGCAAAGGGAGCATCTCTTAAGGTGAACCGTTTTGGACACTGCCCATTTTACATGGCCATTAAGAGCAGGTATTTACAGTACACCTCTGTGATCTGAAATCAGTTGATTGAGCTGACATTTTTGATTAGTAAAGTATGTCAACTTCTATTTCATCTATGTGTATGTGTTGCTCCTGTCTGGGCTTTAAAGAGTGCTGCAGGGGTGACATATTTTTGTAGGCCATAACCTGGAAAATGAGTGAGCATTTAAGCGCTTCCAGTTTTATTGTCCTGAAGTCAACAGGATTTTTGGTTAAACGTCTGAAACTTTTAAGAAAGAACTCTTATCTTTTTAGAAAATGTTTTCACATTTTATTCTACAACATAAAATACATCAGTAATACCCCCTTTTTTTTATAGGTACTTAATTCAGCTCACTCCATCTATGCAATTGCTTACTTTTACAGCCTTATCACACTCTCTCAAACTATTCAGACTCAAACTTTCAGGGAAAAGTTTTTTTTTTTTTTTTTTAATAAAGACCAAAAGAGTTGTCGGAATCATACACTTGTTGGCCACATAGTGTATTTTCTGCACTATACCAAAAGCAAAATCCCATTGTTGAGGGAACCAGCATGAGTCCAACTTCCGGGTTGGCCTACAAAAATATTATCACTGCAGTTATTGACAGCTGCCCATTTCACTATTGGGAATTCTAGCTCAGTTTAATTCAAACTAACAGTAGAGGGCAGTAAAACCATTTGTACATTTAAGTGTAACTGTGTTTCCAGCACATACATAGACTGGTGTTTCTCTTAGGTGCTGTCATGCTGTCAAACTCCTGCACATGAAAGAAGCCACTGTTAATCTGCACCCTGTGAGAATTGCCATGGAAATGATCCAGTAAGCTTTAATCACATAATATCTCACTACTTCCCCTTGTAATATGCTTTATAATATATTTTTATATGTCTATGAGCTTATTTTTGTGTAACCTGTCACTCTACAGAGCGGTACAGAAAAGAGATTACCCTCTGCTGCGTGCCTGGGCTCTATCAGGTGTCGACATGGACACTAAAGACTATGATGGACGTACAGTAATGCATGAGGCCGTTTATCTGAAAGACAAGTCTATGATCACCAAACTACTGGAATATGGAGCCACGCCACTGGTATGAACTACCATCTGTTTGGACAGTACTATTTTTTTTAGGCTTTTAATGTTTGTTAAATACATCCCTATTTTTTAACCTGTTCACTCTTAGGAGAAAGATGTGTGGGGACAGACAGCCATGGATAATGCTCGAAATGAGACAGCAATCATGGGTCTTTTTGACCCTCTTTTCACGGTGTGTTGCCCCACTAAAGAAGACTATCTGCTGTATAAGGCAAATCATAGACAGATAAAAAAGTAGTCTTTTTGTCAGCATAATTATTCTGTATTTGTTGACTTTCTTTCTCACTCTGCTATTGTTACGTATATATATGAGGATAGTAAATACGCTGTTAATAAATACACTAACAATACATTTATACTACTTGATGTGTGTCATGCTGTTAGCTTGGTGCACACAAAAGTCTCTGCTTTGTTGTTGTTTTGTTTTTTACAATAAAGGAAGGACACAAATTTATACGGTTTTCTTCTCTCTGGCATTTTCAAACGTTTACTAAAGGCTGAGCTTGGTCTTTCACAATTCTCATATGGTGTCGATTCATGTGACGTTTCTTCTGGATAAAGACCGCGAAGTCTCGAGTCATCGGTAGGCGGCAGGGTGGCTCCTTCCAGTAAGGAAAGAGGAAGCGGGCAACGCTTTATGGATTAGTTTCGTAAAACTCGGGTTTATTAGTGAAGGGTAGATCTGGCATCCTCCGTAAGAGCATTTCTGAAATAAAAACGACCATTTTAAACTTCATTTAACGTTTGTAATCTCAAGCGAAGTCGCCTTCAATGTCTTGACTCTTTCAATGTAGGACCTCGGTACTGCCCGTCAGTTATTTTCAAGTTGTCTCGTTAACCCGTCGTTTGCGAATAATACGAACACGAGTTTAAACACTCTTGTTTGTGCCGGTGCGTTATAAGCGTAGTCAAAGGCACTTTTTTAAAATGGGCCGGTGTTTCTATTTTAGCACACTTATACTTTCAGTTTCATATCTATTGATACCGTTGTGTCACTCTTTGGAATGGGGTGAGCAGTCTAGTCCCCTGCAAAATGTGCGGTCCATCATCACAAGTTTGTCCGAGGAAGCCCACAGTTGCCTGGTCTCTATATTTGGTGAGAAGAGAGTCGACCTGTCTCTCCAGGTGAGCTTACATTGTAATATATATATATATATATATATATATATATATATATATATATATATATATATATATGCTATAGTCTATCAAGTTTATACTAAACACTGTGTAATATAATGCTGGCTCTATGAGAAACCATGTGGCAACCAAGAAAAACATTTGACAAAACTAACTTTGTTACGTTTTATATATATATATATATATATCTGTATATATATATATATATATATATATATATATATATATACACGTGTGTATGTGTATATATATATATATCATATATATCATATAGAAATGTCATGGAACTGACCTTGACTCCAGCTGATGAAATTTCAAAAATCTGAAATGTCATGGAACTGACCTTGACTCCAGCTGATGAAAGTTTAAAATGGCTAAGAAAAGTGAAGGTAGTTCTCAGAAAATCAGAACTAGAGTCATTTGCCACTTGGTTTGCTAATTTGCTAATGCAACGTATATTACTACATGATGCTTGCTGTACTGGCATGTTCTTTTCTTTGGAAAATACATAATGATATTTTATTTGTTTATTCATGGGCTTCAGTTTCTACAAAGTGGTGTAAAATGGCTGTCTGATGCTGTGGCATCAGCCCTTAATATTGTCAACCAGTATGTTACGGAAATCTTGAAATCAGCAGGAATTGATGGTAACTATATAGAACATTATACTTGAAAGTTTCAATTTATTTAAACCAAAACACATTCTCACAAGTATTTTTTCAATCATGTTTTTATCTAGCCAAGCTACCCTTTCAAAAAGTGACTCCGGAGGGAGTGATATTTGTCGCTCAGTGGGCCCTTCTGGTTGTTGTGGCCTACTGGATAATATCCTTCATCCTGAGTTTGGTTGTTGGAGCTATAAGGCAGGCTCTGTGGCTGCTGAAGGTCACCTTTGCCATAGGCATGTTTGGATTGATTCTCAGTGACTTTGGAGCCTCTGCAGAAACCACAGCGATAAGACTAGTGGGCCTGGCATGTGTTTGTTTCCTGTTAGGAATAGGTACAACATCTACAAAGCCAGATAGGAACCTCGAGGACAAAATCAAGATGCTGGAGAGACGACTAAGAGAGATGGAGAAAAACAAAATGGATTGACGGGGAAACTTTTGTCAGACCAGAAAAAATGAATTTTCTTTTCTCTTTGCTTCAGTTGTAAATCCAAGGATGGAATCCAGCATGACATTGTGACCCACATGTGCATTTTGTTTATCTAAACTTGGAAGGTGCTTCAAATGGCAGAATTAAATGTTCAAACCACATTTCTGGGGTCTTAATGTACAGAGAACGTCTCGGAGACGTCATGTCAGATGACCGACTAATTGGGATCTCACTAAGAGAGACCAATCTACTTCGAGTGTAAACTAAAAGAGCCACTTTACATTGGCATGCGATTATTACATCCAGCTGCCGCTGATCACAGCATGAATATAAGTAGGCAGCAAATGCAGCACATATTTGGGTTTTCGCTGAGGAGCCGAGCTGGTGACCCGACCACTCAGTGGTGGTACAGAAGCTGTGGCGATGGGACGTGACGTCTCTGTTCCCTCCTTCAGGGAACGAGGGTTACCAAACATAACCATTTAGGTGCATATGGAAGATTGGAGGTGATTGTAACCCTCTTGGAAATGGCAGAAGTCTGCCGGAGAAACACGGGCTCTAAGGCTATTCCATGGACTTTACACATATAGGATCCACTTAGGTCTCTACATATGGAACCCAGCCCTCTACCGGTTCTCAGGATTCATCGGTTGAGGTCCTGGTGCCGGATGCTCCGCCATCCTGCTCTTGAACGTATTCAAGCAGTTCAACACTGACTGAGTGCGAGAGCACCAAGTCCCTGTGTTCGCAAAACTGATCCTGAGACTGAGCTAATATGAGCCAGTCATCGAGGTAGTTGAGAATGCGAATACCCTGTTCTCTCAGGGGAACAAGGAGTGCCTCTGCAACTTACGTGAAGACACGGGGCGACGGGGACAGCCTGGAGGGCAGGACCTCGTACTGATATGCTCGTCCTTCAGACGTGAACTGCAGCAATGGTCTGTGGTGCGGAAGGGTCGACAAATGAAGTATGCGTCCTTCGGGTCGATCACTGCAAACCAGTCTCGGGGACGGATGTACCCGAAGATGCATTCCTGCGTCAACATCTTGAACGGTAACCGGTGAAGGGCCTGGTTCAAGACACGCAGGTCCAAGATGGGTTGTAACACTGAAGTAGGGGCTGTAAAACCCCATCCTCATATTGGCTGGAGGGACCGGCTCTATTGCATCCTTTGCCAGTAGGCATGGGCCGTTATGATATTTTGATGGTATGATAACCTTAAGCAAAAATGTCATGGTTTCACAGTATCACGGTATTGTTGTTACAGCTCTGAAATGTGTTATTTTTAAATTTCTGGGTAAAAGAAAAATCTTTTCAATCTTCAATCTTTTTTTTTTCCACTGGGAACAATATATTTTGTTTTTGAGCAACATACATAATATTATAAACAGTAGAATTAGTTTATTTTTTCTTTGATTTGTTTCCTAAAAAGAAAAAAAAAATAAAGACTGATGTCTTTATTTAACCTAAATCTGTAATTACAGTTATTTAATTTTAGGTACATAATTCATATACATATCATTTATATCATTTCATATCATTAACTTTTATAATAATAATCATACACATAATTTGATTTAATAATAACCCAATTTGAAGCAAAAACAGAATGTTCTGACAAGCTTTGTGAAATTATACTACATGCCTGAATGAAACAAACAGCAGAAGCTCTGAATGAGACGCATATTCACTCTCTGACAGCAGGAGGCAGCAGCTGCCCGCAGGGGCAGGGTGTGTGCCTCAGTCTGCATCTGTGGAGCCCAAGAGATGCTGGGCAAAGCTCACGACCACGTCACAGAAGAGGCTGGCCTGGGACACAGGGGCATTAAGGAACCAAACTTTGTCTGCGTCCCTCATATCAACCAGATACAGACAGTTTTGGCACTCCTGGATCAGCATAGTGGACATCACACTGCCCAGAGACCACGCAGTGACCTTCATCGCTCGTAGCGCGAGGTTAGTAGCGGTACGGAGTTCTTTGAGAACTTCTGGGTCGTGACCACCCTCGTGCAGGTCCCTCAGTGCCTTAGCCTGAAGATCCTGCAGTAACGCCATAGCGTGTAAGGTGGAGGCAGCTTCTCCACAGGCTGCATAAGCATCACTGACCAGTCGAGTACCTACAGACCCAGGAGGGGAGGCATGGTTTGCCCTGCCGGGTGGAGGCTGTATTAGGACACAACTGCATCGCAACTGACCACTCCACGGGGGGGATCCCAATATACCCCCTAGCTGCACCACCGTCGGTGGTGAGGTGGTGAGGGAGGAGGAACCAGCAGATCGGTTTCTGGCAGTAAAATTTCCCACCGATGCAGTGATCAACATCCGGTCGTTGGGAGGAGCACCGAAGGATACCGCTGGTACACTCTTTAAAGAGGGCCCAGTGCATTCCTTTGGCGGCTCAACTGGTTGCAGAGTGCAAGAGTAGCGATGGTCCCCAGAGGCTTGGTTCCCTGAAGGGTTTGCCATTACTGTTACCCTCAGACCGCCTGTGCTACTGTCTGAAGTAGCCACCGCCTGACTGCCACCATGACGAGAACTAGATTGACGCAGAGGCAACGGAGCTCTGCCCCTTTGAGAAATCAGAGCTTTAACTCAGAGAGGATCATCTTCCCGTAATGAGAATGTGACTCATCCACAAATGCCACCTCAGAGTGCTAAATTTATACTCACGTGAGGCAGTGATCATGACCATCGCCCAGTTCCAGGTAACGACCGCATCCGTGCATTGGCTCATTTAGTTTACACTACTTATACTCACGCTGTGATCAGTGGCAGCTGGATGCAATAATCGTATGCCAATGTGCATTGGCTCATTTAGTTTACACTGTAAGTAGATTGGTCTCTCTAAGCGAGATCCCAATTTGTCGCTCATCCGACATGATATTGAGAGTGACCGACTGAAAGGAAACAACAAATGTCTTTATACTGCATTATTGTCTTAATGCATTTTTCAGAGATGTGATGCACAGGGCAACAGTACAAAATATATTTAATCAATTCATTATAAAAAAAAAAATTGTTAACAAAAGCCCTGTCCAATAAATGGTGTTCTTGGCAACAGTCCACTGCATTCAACACACCTCACTACATTTTATCCAAAAAAGTATACAAATGCTAAAAAAAAGTTCCAGAATGTCCCCCATTTTAAAAAACAACATTTGCTGATGCAAATAACTGAAAAATAGCTTCGGCATTCAATCTTATGCAGATTATGCAAATCCTCTGTGCAAGTTCCAGAATGTCCCCCATTTTATTTATTTTATTGGAGATGTTTTTTCTTTATTTTTTTTGTATCACCCAATTCTGTCTATCCCCTTGAATCCAGTGGAATCTTTTGTGTTACGGAGAAATAACTAAAACCTTTCTGGTTGCAATGTCTTTTGGAAAAAAATGTTTTGATAAAATCCTAAAGATGCATGATTCTGACTATGTGCAGACATTAAAAATAACATGAATACAGATTATGATGATGTTTATTGTCAATTCTTCTTATTATAGTTCAAAGTGTAACAACAAATTACATTTAATCTGTCCATAGTGCAATATATAACAGTTGGCACTATAGGTATGTCAGACAAAATAAAAAAAATAAAAATACATATGAGAATATAAAATATGAACAGTAAATGCAATCCTGGTGCAGAAATTGATAGCAGTATTTTGTCTTATTAAAGAACAATGGTAGGCCATTTTATTGTCTCAATATACATTTTGATATGAAGGGCAGTTGAAATAAGGCATCTATATTCAGGTGCAGCACAAATCATAATATAAAATGTCATTAATATTTTACACATATCAAGATTCAAGTTATAAATGTTTTGTTTGCGGCATTGTTGTTTTATTCCAGATAACTAGGAGCACTATGAAAATGCCCTAGAGAAATGCAGCTACTGGCATGGTAGTAACACTGTTAATGCATTTAAATTCACTTAAATGCATTAATAGTAACATGCATAATATGTATTTAACTAAATTAGCCATAAATCCTGCAATGTTTTCACACGTGTCAGATTCCTGGGGTTTACATGATGCTGTTTAAGCATGTAAACAAGTAATATTGTATATTTTAGTTTTCTCAGGTTACAGGTTTTTGTTGTTGCACAACTCTACACCTCTCAGGAGACTGAGGTAAGCATATGCATAAAAGTTGACAAAAAAGTAAATATACTACTGTCAATAGTATATGGACATCTACACGACAACATTGTACAATTGCTGCTTATTACATGTAGTTCTACACAAAAGAATATAATATAGCCTCTTTAGCCTGACTGATGGAAGTATTAGATAAAGTGAAAATAGTGGCTTAGTGTCACCTTAAAACAACTTTTAAGAAAGGCCATAACTAGTGTGTTTATGAACATTGCTTGGCATTTTTACTTCAATATACAAGTCTGTCAACAGTGTGTGAAAGCCCATTCAGACGGTGAATCCTTATTCGTTTGTCCAAATATTATGTAACTTTAAAAGGTTAGTTCACCCAAAAATGAAAATTAGGCCATAAATTACTCACCCCCAAGGCATCCTAGGTGTTTATGACTTTCTTCTTTTAGACAAATCCAGTCAGAGTTATATTAAAAATGGTCTTTGATCTTTCAAGCTGTGGTGACACTTAGCGGGTGTTGCATGCATCAGTCCAAAAGAAGTGAAATAAAAAGCGCCAATACATTAAAAAAAAGTGTCTCACATAGATCCAGGGGGTGATCAAAAGGTCTGATGCAATTTTCTAAGAAAAATATCCATATTCAAAACGTAAAAATCACTTTAATCTAGCTTGCACCAACAGCTGTACACAGAAGCAGCTCCGGGAGCATGATGTAAGATGTCGGCATTGCGCATGCGCTGGTGAGTCTCGTGAAAACCAACGTTTCTTAACAGGAGCAAAGGAAGCAAAGTTTCCTTACTTTAGCAAAGGAAAACCAGTCTGTTCTGCCGACCTCAAACATCATCCGCCCAGAGCTGCTTCCAAGTCTAACAGTGAGCGCAAGCTAGATTAATTTGATTATTAAGTTTTAAATATAGTTAGTTTTCTTACAAAAATGCATCGATTCGCTACAGGGGGCCTTTTGATCACTCCCCGGAGCTGTGTGAGACAGTTTTTTTTTATGGATGGGTGCTTTTTATTTCACTTCTTTGAGACTGATGCATGCAACACCCGCTAAGTGCCATCACAGCTTGAAAGATCAAAGACCATTTTTAATATAACTTCTTTTGGACTGATGCATGCCAACATACACCGCTAAGTGCCATCACAGCTTGAAAGATCAACAGACCATTTTTAGATAACATACACTTTAAAACGCTAAGAGTCCGACATGGGACATTCACAAAGCAGAAAAACTATGGCTAATCAAGGCAACAGGATTCATCTGAAAGAAGAACATGTCAAATACACCTTTTTTTATTTATTTATTTATGTCTCATAATAATTTTTTTATTGTAATATCCTTCTATTGAACTTAAGCTAGACTGAGTCCTGAAAGAATATGTCTCATCATAAACTATTTAAGTAGTAGTTTTAATTAAGGTCCTATTAGTTCTCAGGTCAAAATTCTTCTTCTTCTTTTTAAGGCTTGGATTTTGTATGAATCTAATGAACAGCTAAGTGTTTGTTTCTATATCCCTTACAGTGATAATTCATGATTTTGGAGCAACTACAGGAAGTTGCTGCCAGAAGACTTTCCTTTGTTAATGTCAAACTGGACACCAGAATCACTGGAGTTAAGGATATCCATGGAAATGCTGCTCATAACAGATGGCTGCGACTAGAAGAGACAGATAAGAGTGTGAGACAGAGGGACACTGGGAATATGAAATGTGTCAAAAGGCATAAAGCTTTACTTTTTTAACCTTCATTTTCAGCAATGAGTGGCACATTTTCTGCAATTTATTTAAAAAAATGTCAAAATGTAACATCAAGAGGCTGTTGCTGTAAGCCTGGACAGTTAAAAACTATACTGGAAACAAAAGCAAAAACTAGAATATGGCCCAAGAAAAGTTTACTCACAGGCAGATGTTAATAGAAAAAAATAAACAATAAATACTATTATGTGACCCTTTTATTGATTTAACAGGCTGTCAAGGGTAGAAAAAGATGAGGTGTTACCTCAGGCTGAGGCGTGAGCAGTGGTGCAGTTGGAGGCAATTCATTCATATTCATCCCTGTGGGTTCAGGCCCAGGAGGAGCACCGTTCATTACTGGCGTATAGTTCTGAGGACACACACAGTATCATGTTATACACATGTATACTTCCATGTTATACAAATATATATATATATATATATATATATATATATATATATATATATATATATATATATATACACACAAACAAGCACATACACATAAAGAATGACTTAATTTGTATGGCTATTTTAATGCAAGCGACTTTGTAACAAGGAAGAAATCACATAAAGTAAATGTACATGTACGTTGATTAAAAAAAATTGCTAGAAAGACAAATATTTGTAGAATTGCAGTTGCGTTATGACAAAACACAACCTTGTGTTGTTCCCTTCAAAACCATTGATGCATTTTAAATTGCTTTTATCTTTACACATTACATAACAAATACACACATATAAATAAATGTAAAGCAAAGGATGAAAACAAAGAGATTTGCCAAAGATTTTGGATGTACCATAGGTGCAGAAGGGTTGTACTGGGGCGGAGGAGCATTCCACTGGGGCGGCTGAGCAGGGGGAAGTCCAGGTCCAAAGTCAGCAGGATAGACAGGGTTTTGAGGCACATACTCAGGATAAAAGCCCTTAAAAATAGAACATGCATGAGACTGATTTTTACAGTTTAACTTTAAATAAATAAAAAACCCTGTGGTTTACTGGTTTATGTACTCACTGCTCTTCTTGCTTTATTTATTTATTTATTTTTAAATCCTGAATTTTGGAATTAGTCCTAGTCCACCAGCTAAAAACCAAACCACAATTCATGTCTTACTGACCGTCCACACACACAGAAAAAACATTTTCATTCCAATTCCATCTCCTTCACACACATTTTTTTTTTTTTTTTTTTTTTCTCATTTTTTTTATGTAAACATGCATTAGATGAATGCCTTTGTCAGTTGCTATCGCATCTAGCACCTTTTGCGGCCACTCACGCGATACATCATTCCAAAATCAAATAATTAAACAATTTGAAACTTGTACTGAAAAGTTTCAAAAGTTGCTGCCACCTCAGGATGACCTTTATGTAACATTCCTTATTTGTCAATTTGGGTAGAAGGATCTGCTCTCAATCTCAGTGTATGTGAACTCACAGGGTTAGGAGGAACAGCAGGTTGTCCACTCGACTCTGGTGGATAAGGATAATGAATCTGACCTTGATCTGGATGAGGCGGATAACCAGCGTTGTAGCCCTTTATCCAGAAACAACAAACTATAGTAATTACAATGTACACCATCTACAGTCACTAGATTATTCTAATGTTGCTTAGCATGGTTCTGTCACAAAGTGTTTTTTTGTTCTTTATTGATTTTGTTTGCCTTTTTTGTTTACAGGATAGTAGAGAATGGACAGAAAAGTGTATGGAGAGAGACAGACTCTATTTTACCTGGCCAGGGTCTCCAGGACCTACAGGACCAACAGGAACAGTCACAGTGTTGCTGCAAGGTATAGACACTGGTTCGGTGTTGGACCACTGTGTTTGTGTGTATGATTTAGATTTCTGGCACCTTTTGCAGATTCTCTTTCTGCAGCAGTAACAGATTCCTCCAGGAATCCCAAGCAGCAGTAGGGCTATTAGACCTTTATTAGGGGCAAAGTCATGTTGATCTACAAAGATATTTCGAGAGACACAAGAAGAACAGACATCAAGAGATGTAGTAATGCATGAAACCCAATTCTCTAAAATAAAATCAGCAAATTGTATATATACAAACTTTTTATTTGAATATACACTACCATTCAAACATTTAGGGTCGGTAAGCTTTTTTTTTATTAATAAAGTTAGTCGGTAAGATTTTTTTTTATTAATAAAGTTAGACAGAACATAATTTATTTCTTTGAAATATGTAAGAAACCACAGTCTGGCCCGACTCAAATTCCACTTCACAATAGATGTTTGATCATGCTCATTTCCCAAAATGGATTAATTATGATTAAAAATATGAAAGTCAACATTAATGTTGTTTCTGCGCCATTGGGATGATCACATCCTGAGCAAATGGTGACCAACTAGAATGGGAGCAGGTGTGAGAACCTTCTCAGACAATGGGGTGTCAGAACTTCATTAACATACAGATCACAGCTGTTACGACAGCAGCAACTTCATTTACATTAAGGGTTATAAACTGTAACTGTATAAAAGGATTGAGATTAGGATGTTCTGCAATAAACATCTTCATCAAGATCTTCGATGTCCTCATACATTTTTCTTAAAAATAGAAATGTTTTGTAACATTACAAATGCGTTTTGATCAATTTAAACTGTCATTTAAAAAAAAAAAATATTTTGAGAGAAAAAAGTATTTTCTTACCCACTAGTATCATTGTATTGTTTGAGACGAGTCTTCCTTTGAGATCAGTGAGCTCGTATCTGCCTAAATCTGATGCATTTACATTGAGAATCTGAATGGTTTCGCTGTTCACTTTAAGCCGGTTTAAATAGTCTGGGAGGTTCCGTCCCACAGGAACTCCATTCTCCACCAGGGTGACAGATGAATAATTGCTGTAAAAGTGCAGTGTGGCATCACCCTGCTTGAGTCCTGCCAGAGATATGCTCAGAGTTTCACCTGCGATACGATCAATGACTTCTCTACTGGCTGTAAAGGAGAGAAGGATAAATAGTGAGGATATGTGGACATTCACAGAGATATTATTCTGAGACAGAGATTTAAATTACTACTCACTCTTGACCTTCACTATATAACTGGAGATGGTTGAACCAAAGTGATTGTACAGGGTGTAGCTTCCCTGATCATCAAACGTAACATGTCTGATTCTGAATGTCCAGCCCTTACTGGTGCTGCTCACTTCGCCTTTACTGGGTTTATCTGGCCGGAAAGAAAAGCTTTTGTGTTCCCAGATGGTAAATTCTTCACTCTCATCAGCACTAACAAACTCCAACCTCTTTGTCCTCTCAGGAAGATCCAAAGTCAACTGATGGCCGTGGATTACAAGCCTTTGAGATATTGCAGAGACTGACACTGAGGGAAAAATTTTTTTTTTTAGAATGGCAAGATGAGTAGGAGTTCTTTTGAGCTGGCAGTTAGCATTGTGTATGCTGTTTATTTAAATTAACACATGATTCAACTTGTCCTGTTTTCTTGTGCATGTTCAGTATGGTTAATAAGCAAATGTTGTAATACCTGCACAAATAGCAGTTGCAAGGAGGGTCCAAACACTCAGCATCTGTCTGAGAAAAGATCTGTTAGTATTGCAGATAGGGTTGCAAAGGGCTGGAACATTTCCGGAAGCTTTCCAAAAATCCCTGGAGGATTCCAAATAATCCTGGAAAGTTCCCAAAATTTCTGGAATGTTTCCTTTTTGCAACCCTAATTGCAGATAGATTCTGAAAATACATTACATTAAAACATCAACCTGATTGTCTTAAACAGATTGAGCCAATATGCTTTCTAAAAGTCTGAAAAAATCAGATGCCATATGCTTACATTAATCAGAATTTGGGGTCATGTAAACACCTTGTTTAAAGTATTGCCATACTCTTAAAACACTGGCGAGCCATTTGAGTTGATTTTAGCCCAACGGCTGGGGGAATATAGGACAGAACATGTTGACATATGCCTGCATAAATCAGAATTATGGGTCATCTAAACACCTTGTTCAGCGTATCTCCTGATCATTAATTATTTTCTTTGCACCTCCAAACAAAAGTAATACTGGCTGATATTAACCCTATAAAGCCTAATGTATCACAGTTGATACATGAATTTCTAAGGTCTCTAAATTCAGTATGATCAAACTTTGCAGAAAAACTTGTAGTACACAATCTATTACATACTTTCTTTCGTCTGATGTATAGTTCATACTTTTTTGCAAGTAAAAGGCCTTTTAGTATAATTCTAAAAATGTCCACTTTCAGGATAAGGTAGGCCTATTTTATCTTTACTGATTTTTATGAAGCAAACATATGAATACCTTTTACATTGTTAGTAATATTTGAAGACACACTTACTGGACTGAAGCGACTAGGCTTACTTGATTGTCCATACATGTTGAACATCTCTGTCATCATTGTATTGCACTGCATTGTGTTTTTTGTCCTCACAATAAAAACTACAGAGCTTTGATCATAAAACTAAGCATTTAAATATCATCCTACTTAGACATAGTTTGGGAGATATAGAGTGACAAGTTACATTTATATGCATTTTATGTAAGTAGTCTTAAAATCACAGTGATTTAAATTACAATCTATCAGAATTTCATTATACTTTTGTGGACATAAAAACAAAAATATCTGCACCAAATAGCAGATTATTGCTTTGTTTGGGCCTCTGAATAAAATCAATGTTTTTCTTCTCAAGTGTGAACCTCAATATTCTATATGATACAAAACATACATGAATATTTTTTAAGGATATCTCTAAAACAGTTTAGGTATTTGTGAATGATTCAAGATCAAGTACTAAACTACCCCAGGCAATCCACAAAACTCATAACTTCTTCAAAAGGCGCAATGACAGCATTCCTTTGCAAGTCAGTCCTCCACAGTTCAGCTGCAATTTGTGCGTTATGCGATCTTTAGGAAACGTTTAAGTATACTACAGGTTATATGGTCCATATTTATGGAAAGCCGTTTTAACATTTAATCTATAAACTGCACTAGTATCTAATTTTATGTTACTAGTACTGATTTTTTTAGATACTAGTATCTTTCTTAATTAAGTACTAGTACTTACACATTAACTACTATGCTTATTCTGTAGGTACTAGTGTCTTTTGTAAAGTTACTAGTACTTATTCATTAGATACTAGCACGTTTTCATTAGATACTAGTGCTTAGTTTTTAAATACTAGTACATATTCATTAGATACTAGTACTTTTTTTTTAGGTACTAGTACTTATTTATTAGATACTAGTATTTATTTATTAGGTACTAGTACTTATTCATTAGATAGTAGTACTTATGTATTAGACGCTAGTACTTATTCATTAGATGCTAGTATTTATTCATTAGCTACAAGTACTTATTTCAATAGTGACTAGTAATAATTATATTGTTACTAGTAACAAATTTAATTTTTTTGCCATTGACTTCTATGGGGATCCATCATTGAGATATCAACTATTCAGTTTTGACTAGTATGAATTCCACTAGTGACTAGTACTTAATATTTATGTACTAGTAGTTATTCATTCAGTACTAGTACATATTTTTTAGATACTAGTACTCATTCATTAGATACTATTATCTATTAAATAGATACTAGTACTTATTCAATAGATACTAGTACACATTTATTAGATACTAGTACTAGTACCTATTAAATAGATACTAGTACTTATTCAATAGATACTAGTACACATTTATTAGATACTAGTACTTATTCGAAATGTTACTAGTAAGATTTTTTATTTTACTAGTACATTTTTTAATTGAACTCTACTGTAGCCATTTGGACTAGTCATAACATAAGACGAGTAAAAAAGCAGATCTGACTAGTAAAATAATAATTACTACAAGTAACAATTACAAAAGATACTAGTGTCTAATAAATAAGTACTAGTACCTAATGAATAACTACTAGTATCTATTAAATAGCTACTAGTATCTATTAAATAAGTACCAGTATCTAAAAAATAAGTACTAGTATCTAATGAATGCTTACTAGTAATATTTAAAAAAGATACAAGTCACTATTGCAATAATTACTAGTCAGAAATTAAAAGATGATATCAAACACAGAATAACTATGAGTCCCTGTTCATTTGGAGATATCTTCAACCTCATAAAGAACTAGTGAGAATGTATTTGGAGATATCTTCAACCTCATAAAGAACTAGTGAGAATGTATTTGGAGATATCTTCATTTAAACAGATCATTATATTAACATGAGAACCTCTCCATCATCCAATCAGAGTTCACATGGTAATACATACGCAGAATGAATCTGATTGTTAAGTAAGGCTTACTGGCATTGTATGTTAGCCTATATTGCTAATTGGTTACCATGAAAACACAAGAAAAGATTGCAAACCTGTTGTCCATTTATATATATATATATATATATATATATATATATATATATATATATATATATATATATATATATATATATATATGACAGTATAATGACATGTTTCAGTCCAAATTAACTTCACAACATCAGTCGAGTCTTTGAAATAACGTATTATTGTAATCTGACAAGGTTTCAATAAACAGAACGAGGCAGAAATCATGCCACTTTATATTATTCAATACAGTGATAAAGGCTATATCGATTAGGATTTTAAACTTTATTCTTATAAAAATACGCGAGATGGCTTGAAGAGCAGAGACAAAACCATATATTGTCGCAATCACTGTTTATTTTCATCATGTTTTATCAGTAAAACGTCTATCTGCCTGTTATTCAGCTACTAGGCTACATGAAAGCTGAATTTCCTGGAACGCGCTTAGTGAGTCTCACTTGTGGGGGTAAAGAAGTGTGCTTTTTTTTTTAAATTTATTTATTGCAGCTATATTTAGCTCACAAAACCCTAATTTGAGTAAAAATAACAAAAGTAATTTATTATTATATTTATTCTTAAATAATCAGTTTTGTATATTATAGGGTAAAGAAGTGTGCTTTTTTTTTTAAATTTATTTATTGCAGCTATATTTATTATTATATTTATTCTTAAATAATCAGTTTTGTATATTATAGTGAAATAGTGTTATTACAAAAGTTGTATTCCTTATTTTGTTTAATGTTTTTATTTAGAAATAATAACCATAATCATTATTAGTTTTATTGATATATAAAAAAACAAAATTGTGCAGCCCTAAGTACAGCAAACCTGTTTTTTTTTTTTTTTTTTTTTAATTAATACCTTTTGGCCTTTTTTTTTTTTCAAATAAAGAAAATGTTTGTCTGAAAACCACAAGGTTTGGATTTTGTGTGCCCTGTACAGAACATTAATGTAAAAACATTCAGTGTCTGTAGCACCAGTGTGTCCTGTACATGATATTAATGTAAAAACATTCAGTGTCTGCAGCACCAGTGTGCCCTGTACAGATCATTAATGTAAAAACATTCAGTGTCTGTGGCACCAGTGTGCCCTGTAAAGATCATTAATTTGTCTGCAGCACCAGTGTGCCCTGTACAGAATGTTAATGTAAAAACATTCAATGTCTGTAGCACCAGTGCTATATGCAAAAAAAAGTTAACATACAGCCCTGGTATGATATTTATTGTTTTTACTGGAGGAAAAATAGGAAAATAACAGCTAATAAAATTGGTGTCTTATCTCCATCCTGCCACTAGAGGTCACTCGATGACCAACAAACACATTAGGCTACTATGTTTACGAAATAAGTGTTTAAAAAACTGTCAAAAATACTTTTCCATGGGCTTGTGTATAAATAATTATTTCTTTTATAATTGGTTTTCTCAAAAAAGTACATCCATCTCCTTGTTTCAGTTTCCTGTTTAATATCTCTCCTATATGTTGCTGGCTCATTAACATTCAACATATGTTACCATACTGGGCAGAAATGCAAATTTAAAAAGTACTAGTATCTATTAAGTTCTAAAATATCTCTGGTCTAAAAAGTTACTAGTAACTTAAAAATAAGTACTAGTTCTATTTTTTCTTAAGAATGTAATTAAATACTAGTCACTACTGGAATAAGTACTAGTATCTAATGAATAAGTACTAGTAACTTTACAAAAGACACTTGTACCTAAAGAATAAACACTAGTACCTAAAGAATAAGCACTAGTACCTAATGAATAAGTACTAGTACTTAATGGAAAAGATACTAGTATCTAAACAATAAGTACTAGTACCATGAAAATAGATACTAGTACGGATTATAGACTAAATGTTAAAACAGCTTTCCATAGATCTGACTAGTAAGATAAGATTTGTTACTAGTATTAATTAAAAAAGATACTAGTGTCTAATAAATAAGTACTAGTACCTAATGAATAACTACTAGTATCTATCAAATAGTTACTAGTATCTAATGAATTAGTAATAAATGAGTACTATTATCTACTGAATGCTTGCTAATATTTAAATAGATAGTCACTATTGCAATAATCAGAAATGAAAAGATAATATCAAAAACAGAATAACTACCACTACCTGTTCATTTGGAGATATCTTCAACCTCATAAAGAACTAGTGAGAATGTATTTGGAGATATCTTCATTTAAACAGATGATTACATAAACACGAGCACCTTTCCACTGTCCAATCAGAGTCCACATAGTAATACAATACATTAATATGCTGAATTAATTTGATTCTTAAGTAGGGCTAACTGGCTTTTTATATTAGCCTATCTTGCTAATTGGTAAACAAAAGGAAAGATTACAAACCTGTTGTCCGGCAAAAGTATAATGATGTGTTTTAGTCCAAATTCACTACACAACATCAGTCGATTCTTTGAAATAACATATTTTTGTGATCTGACATGGTTTCATTAAACAGAATAAGGCAGAAATCATGCCACTTTATATTATTCTATACAGTGATAAAGGCTATGTCGATTAGCATTTCATTTTAAATATACTTTATTCTTGTAAAAATACCCAAGGTGGCTTGAAGAACAGATAAAACCATACATTGTAGCAATCATTATGTTTCATCAGTAAAACGCCTATCTGCATGTTATTCGGCTACTAGGCTACATCTACAGCGAAAGCTGTACTTAATGGAAAAGATACTAGTATCTTAAAAAAATAAGTAGTTGTAGCATGAAAATAGATACTAGCAAGGCTCGTAGATTAAATGTTAAAACGGCTTTCCATATGTTAATTAAATTGCCGGGACAGAGGATGTTTTTAAGTAAACCGGAATGCCCACACAAATGGCATTTGTGTGGGCGTTCCGGTTTACTTAATAACATCCTTTGTCCAGATTACAAATTTGTAATGATCTGCTTTCCTGAAGGCGTTAGATTAAATGATTGGGCCAGATCTTCAGTGACATCATGTTACGCGCGATTGTACTAAATAATTAGATTTAGTTATGCCGAGATACCCAATAAATGAACGAAGAAACAACAACAACGACAACAGGTTATCAAATCAAACAATGTCGCTATGTTATAGCTTACTCGTGTATGAGAGGCATGTCTGCGCTTTTAAGAATCTGGTTTCATCTCAACAATGCTTTGAAAAAAACAAACCAAGAGCAGTGCGAAATGTTTGCAGTAACTAGGCATCTTAGGCGCCTGTTAAAAATAGGAGGATGACCGTGTGACAAAAAACGCTCACGGTTTAGCCTAATTACTTTTATTGTAAAGCGAAAAAAGAAAACAAATGTATTAGAATTAAAACGACATCGTTTACAGAAAAACGACTTTGCTTAAGGAAAATAAGCTTTAAATCGCGTAATGCTAGCGTTAGGTTATGTTTACAAATTTAACAAATATGATATTCTTCGCCCAAAAAAGATCATAGCATACTCACAGTTTCATTAATATGATGGCTGTTTCCGTTGTAAAAGTAAGCTTAAGCGTGTATCAGAGCTGTAATCACTGTCGGCAGGAGAGTCCTGTGGGAGTCTGGTGGAGTTGAACTCAGCCTCTGCTGTCGTGCGGACAAACCGCACTGGGCACATTCCGCTGTTTTGTCTTGACCAACTTTGATGCAATGGACGATTAATGCTGTTGTGAGTGCTGATGTGTGTGTATGTTTGGCCTAAGTATTTCAAAGAAGAAAATATCGCAAGAAATGTGGCAAGTGTAGTCTGCTCATCCCTGCTTGTGAGAAATATGATCCATACCTTAAATGTCAAAGAGCAGAACCTTACAACATAGGTTCACTAAATGTGTGGTAGATATAACTGACAATTTCCCTTCATTGCCATTGACTGTTTGATTTCTTGTGAAATGCTAATTAAGCTTTAGAATATTTTCAGGACTTCAAGTAGGCTAAATAATAACCAAGTAGCCTTTCTTTAACACCTTGGCTTTAACACAAGAATTTGATGTTGATTTAGTCATTTTAAAATAAATACAGGAGTAATTAACTGAGTCATCACACCTCAAACCTAATTCATATTGCCAAATATAGAGGAGCCTGAGATTGAACCATCTATTTATGTTAGTGCTCCAGCCTTCAGCTGTTCCTTCTATTTCTGTATCAGCTCTCCATTCACAGATAAGCCGTAACAGGCTGGCAACTCTGCATACACAAACCCAACAGGTTTTGTCAAAGGTGTGGCTGGAGGACCCCGCCCCTCCCAGCATGCATCTGTCTCAGTGCAACCTCATGAATACTTTGTGGGAGGGATGCATATGCCTTGTTAGAATACAAATTTAACAATTAAAACATTACATTAATGGTTAAGAAACAGTAGTATCAGTTGAGTGATTATAAAGACATTTATACTATAGCTCCAGTTGTCTTCATAAAGAGACCTGATAAAGAGGTGTTATATAGAAGCTTGTTTCTGCCATGGGATTAAAAAAATAGGTTATTGCAACAGTTGTGAGTAATCTTGTTAACATTCTGCAATTCTGCATTCCTCACAATTCTGAGAAGTCGCAAGAAAAAATTCAGAACTGTGAGATATAAACTCCGGTTTGGGAGACAAAATGTCAGAACTGTGAGAAGTCGCTATAAGCTTTTGTATTTTTTATTCTGGGGCAGAAAGAAAAATCAGAATTGCGAAATTTAAACTCGGAATTGCAAGAATTGTGAGATGCAAATTCTGAATGTTGAGGGAAATAAATTCAGAATTGAAAGAAAGGCAGAATTGAGGGATAAACTGGTAACTGTGAGATAAAAAGAAAAGCAGAAATTATGAGATTTGTGAGGCATTTGAACTCTGAATTGTGAGAAAAACATCAGAATTATGAAATATAAACTCAGAATTGTAAGAGCCAAAGGGCTGAATTGTGAGATAAAAAGTCATTTATTCATTTGTTCATTCGTTTGTTTAGTTATTTATTGTTTGTTTTTATTCCAGGAAAGAAACAGGCAGTTTTTGCTTCTGAATACGGTTTGAAAATGAAAACTTCTGCTTCTGTAATTTTACTGAATATTTAAACTTTGAACATTTCCGTGAAAAGACAATAAAGTACACAAATATTCTCAACAAATGTATAAGGTGTTTGTACTCAAGTCCCTATAACTTTCATTGCCATGCTGTCTTATCATATATGGATTTCACAACAACCCTTTTACAACACCCACCATTTAACACACCATCCAATAGTGAAAAGTCGATATAGTTCACAAATAGTCTCACTAAATGTATAAGGTGTTTGTACTCAAGTCCCTATAACTTTCACTTTTTACCATACCTTCCATGTGATCCTCCAGTCTATAGTGCTGTATCTGTGTGGTGTGTTTCCTGTAGCAACTGAATGCAGATCGTGAGAGCTCATGAGGCCAACATGATACTAGGTCCTCTGAGGAACTGGTGACTAAAACATGCTAGGAGGTGCTCTGTGTTGTTATACTGAGCTTTGTCTGAAAGCCATAGTGGTCAAATTCTTGCTCTCAGTGGTAAATATTGTAACTGGGGCAGACATGTCCTCCTCACTTTCAACATTTCTGTGTTTCTTTTCATGTTTTATGGTGGGTTGGGGTTCTCAAACAGACACTTTTACAACACTGCAAAACCACTGTGTGTTTGTGTGTGTGTGTGGGGGGGGGGGGGGTTGTTATTGTCATACAGTTTACATATTGTCAGTGCTCCTCCTTTTAACATCTAACAACAGAACAGGATTATCTCATTTTTTTATATAAAAGTAATTCAATATTTTATATTATTATGTTAGTAAATAAAGCCAAAAATCTAGCTCTTCACACTCATGGAGCTCTGTTGTCTGCTCACTTCCATTCCAACCATCTTATCTTTGGCACTTGCGTAGGCTGACTGTAAGATGTTTAAAGGATCACACAATTTTATCAAAAAACAACTTCACTCTCACTCATAACAATACTTGATATAAAATAATAGACCACATAATTTGCCAATTACATTGCTTATTCCATTTGTGTGCCATGCTCTCATTGTTTTTACTAAATTGGGTCTGTTAGAATTAACTTACCATTCTGAGCGAAATGAAAACTAAAGTGTTTTTTTTTAAATGTATTTTAGACACAGGATTTTATACATTTAAATATATTATAATGATATTATATATTACAATAAAAAATATTAAAATATATTCATTAAATTGATTTTTCCAAAATAGAAGGGGAAAAATATAGTGCTAAATGCGTTAAGAGCTAATGATGTAAATCGAAATGGTTTACATTGATGTGGTTGGATATCTTACATTTGCCATTGCAGATTTTTTTTTAATCTATTTTAAATGTTTTAATTAATTATCTTCTTCTCATTCTATTGAAACGGTATTAAATGAGGATTGTTTCTCTCATAAATGCATTGACATTTGTCAAATCTATTCATTTCACTATTTATTTTGTTACTAGAAACTGTCAAATAGGCTAAATACTGGCACGATTGTTTCCTCTGCAGGGATTTAATGCGTGTTATTGGAAGCTCTTGGCTTGTGTACAGTAGCAGGTCTAATTCAGTGGCTGAATCACATGGCAATGACTGGAGCTGGAGTAATGAGAGGCCATGAGCTCAAAGATCTGCTGTTTACCTCGCACCGCTTCAGAATACATCCAACCATGAAATCAAATTGTGGATAATTTTTTTCCCCACCACGATCACATTGGATCTATCCATCTCTGATATACGGTAAGATCGGCATGCAGTTTAATGCGCATTTGAATTCAGAAAACACTGAACAAACACATTGAAACATAAATTATATAAATACCGTTTATATAAACTAGGTGATTCAGAAGCAACTGAATCGCGTCTGTTCAGTTCACAGTGGTGTCCCGTTTATGTCGGTCGTCTGCTTTTGTTTATGTTGCTACGCCACGCTTCTGCAGTAACGGGACACTTCCGCTATTAGTAGGCTAAGTGCTCTCCGACAGGCTTCATCAATTCCCATTATTCCGACATTTTCATTAAATATGTAAAAGATCACTGTAAATGCTTTTAGTATGCACTTGTGCTGAAAGACAATTAATACGTCTTTTTGGTAAATGCGAGAAAATCCCTTTGCTGCAATACCGCTTTATCAGTGTTAGCCTGCATTTATAGGCTTATTATTGTTTATAAAGGCGTAACTGTTTTAATAAATTAGGTTTTAGTGCTAAAATCTTTAAGTCGAGCTTTCATAGTTTATAACATTTAATGTTACATTTTTATTCCCAAATAATGTCTATGTAATTCCGCTATTTTCTTATTTATAATACCGATTAGAGATTATCTCAGATGAGTTTCAGATGAATCTAATTGAGATTCCGTTTCTCTTTCATGACCTTATTCATCACATGAGCATGGGTGAATCCCCTGTAAAATCTCAATTAGATTACCAACTAACCACCATCACATGCAACCGATCAGTGCACAATCCCTTATGCATCAAAATGAGAAAAGAAAAGAAAAAAAAATACCAGCTACTCTATTAGATAAATATCCCCTATGCACAATAATCACCTTTAGTTTCATTATTGACACAATGTAAATAACATTAATAAGCCCAAAGAAATGCAACAAATAAGCACACTTATCACGTGTTCTATAATTTGCATGATGTATGGATATTCTTATCTCTCAGTTGCTTTCATGTTTACGTTGTACTGTTTATTGTTGAGGAGTGATATTTGAAGACATTATATTTCAGGCTATCATGGGATGTCTTTTCCGAAGTGAGGAGATGTGTCTGGTCCAGCTCTTTCTCCAGGCAGGTTCAGCTTACAACTGCGTCAGTGAGCTTGGGGAGCTGGGCTTAGTCGAATTCAGAGATGTGAGTTTGACTACTTTTCAGAAGCTTGGGGTCAGTTAGATTTATTTTTATTTTTTTAATTAATACTTTTATTTAGCAAGGGCACATTAAATTGATTAAAAGTGAGAGATAATAATTTCTTTCAAAGTATCCTGGAAAATACTGTATCCGCAATAATATTAAGCTGCAACTGTTTTAAACATTAATAGTAATAATTAAAGCAAAATCTGCATATTATAATGATGTGACACTGAAGACTGGAGTAATAAAAACATGTTAAAATTACAATTATAAAAGACACTTTAAAATATAAAAATAATAACAATTAAAAAAACAGACCTGAGCATAAGAGAAAACTTTAAAAAACATATAGAAAAATCTTTTAACATAAGAGAAAATTGTAAAAATCTTATCGACCAAGCTTTTATCTACAGTTAGAAATTTGTGTTCATATCCTGCCATCACATTTACAGTCTGTCTTGCTCTTTTTCCCTCTTGTCTCTCTTGAACCCAATCTTCTCAGCTGAACCCAAATGTGAACGCATTTCAAAGGAAGTTTGTTTCAGAAGTGAGAAGATGTGAGGAGATGGAGAAAACCTTCAGTAAGTCTCTAAATCCAACCATTGTTTACCCTTATTATTATGTAACCACTAAATATTCACCTTTCAATGACCAGCTACCACTAAAGCAAGTATTATATAGCTATTTTAGTCACTCTCTGACACTCATCACACATATCATATCATAATCACTGTGCATGTCCTAAACACGTTTTCCTCTCCCTCCATTCCTCAGAGTATCTGGAGCAAGAGATCAGCCGTTCTCTCTGTCCTCCTCTGAAAGGGCCTTTACCTACAGCCACACCAATCCCACCAGCCCCACAGCCTAGAGAGCTGCTCTCCATTGAAGAGGAGAGCGAGAGACTTGCCAGAGAACTCAGAGAGGTGAGAGGAGAAAGGAGAAGAAGGTTAAATTCATATCTTGTGTTCCAAAAAGGATATCATGTTGTGCAAGTGGTGATCTTGACCCAGTTTGCATGTAGGTATCAAGAAACAGGGACAGTATACGTAACCAGCTGACCCAGCTCAGTCAGTACAGAGGGGTCCTGAAACAGAGCATTTTACTACCAACCTCTCAGGTAAATATCCAGCTCTTAGCATGCTTACCTTCATGTCTCTCAGATATCTACCAGTGCTTCTCATAATGTTCCTCGGTTCCACCACCAACTCTTGAGACTACAGCACTACTGGACAGCAGGCAAGATATGCGTTTGAGGTGAGGACAATATCCATCTAAAAGAGAATGTGATGAACATTTTAATATTCTAAAGAACTTTTTTCCATTCCGAAGTATCTTTTGAATCTCAGTGAAAATGATCCATTGATGTTAAAGGTTCTTCATGGAACCATCAATACAAATAAAGAACCTTTATTTTTAAAAGTTTAGTGAGAAACAGAAATGTGAAGTTTACGGTGTGGTCACGTTAACCATGGTTCTGTAAAAGTTTACGGGGAAAACGGGGTCATTCTAATAGAAATCTTTGCATTTGGGAATTTCACGTAAGCGTGAAAAAGTTTGCTCATTTTCAAGTTGGTCACTTGAATTCACCACACTGACCAAAGAGTTCTGTGTGAGCTGTGCTATTGACAAGAGACAATGAACCTTTTCCCCCACAAAATATCACTGAAATATCACTAATGTAAGGACATCTTTAGATAAAATTGTCTAAAGTCACTTTCAACTTGAACATGAACAAATTCTGCGTTGGAAATGTTTTCCCCTTGCTAAACTAGCAATCGAGTTTTATTGAAATGACTGAAATTCACACACAAAATTTCACAGAGCAGCAGTAATTGTGACCACATCTTAAGGCAGCAAGTTGAAATATTATTTTCACATATCAGTTGTGAACAAGTATGTAACGAGACAATAATAATGTTATTGACATCTTTCCTGCACAGTTTTGTTACTGGCGTGGTCCATCCGTGGAAGGTTCCAGCATTCGAGAGGCTGCTGTGGAGGGCCTGTCGTGGATACATCATTGTAGACTTCTGGGAGATGGAGGAAAGGCTGGAAGTGCCAGACACTGTAAGAGAGTTACATTAAGTGAATCGCATAACTCATTTGATGAAACTGGCCATATACATATGTTTTTGTTGTTCACAGGGAGAGATGATTCAGTGGACTGTCTTTGTGATCTCTTTTTGGGGAGAGCAGATTGGGCAGAAAGTGAAGAAGATCTGTTATTGGTACATTTATAGCTTAGTTAAATTTAATCATAGCTTACTATAGTACACTTTCATGATATCACATATCTGTCTTTTCATAGTTTCCACACACATACCTTTGTGTATCCAGAGGGTTTGGAAGAGAGAGAAGGAATACTTCAGGGGCTGGAAAGCAGGATTGTAGACATCAAAATGGTGACTGGAATGTTCCTTTCATTACACAATGACACTCACTTTGAAATAAGACCATGCAATTTTTCAGGCACTGCAGAATCACTTAAAATGAATTGAATTTCATTGCATTCATTAAAAAAACAACAACAAGTGGTACTTCTTTAAGGAAAGACTAGAACACAGAAAGTCTGCAACTCATTTTACTTTTGTAATCTGATGTATTTCCAAGTGAGATGGGATATGTAATGAATATGAGGAAAAAAACATTATATACTGTCATTCAAAAGTTTGGGGTTTGTATGTTTTAGTTATGTTTTTTCAGCAAGGACACATTACAGTAAATTGCTCAAAAGTGACAGTTAAGATTAACATTGTACAAAATATTTGATTTCAAATACAAGCTGTTTTTTAACTTTCTATGTATCAACGAATCCTGAAAAAAGGTTTCGACAAAAATATTTTCAACATTGATAATAATAATAATAATAAATGCGAAATCAGCACATTAGAATGAATTCTGAAGGATCATGTTACACTGAAGACTGGAGTAATGATGCTGAAAACTATACAAGGTATAATTTAAAACATATTAAAATACAAAACAATTATTGTAAGAATATTTCACAGTATAATTGTTTTTACTGTATTTTCGACTAAATAAATGCAGCCTTGGTAAGTTGTCTCCCCAAAAGACCCCAAACTTTTGAACAGTAGTATATGATATTACTTTAAAAAAAATGTGCATTGATGAATTGTGCACAGAATATTTAGTAAATAATATAAAAAGGAAAATGAAATACAAAATATATTTAACTATCCTCTTGTCTGTCTGCAGGTGCTCTCTCAGACGGAGCAGTATATGCAGCAGCTGCTGTCTCGCTGCGTGTGTCAGATGCCACAGTGGAAGATACGTGTGCAGAAGTGTAAAGCTGTGCAGATGGTGCTCAACCTCTGCAGCCCTTCAGTCACAGAGAAGTGTCTCATCGCAGAGGCCTGGTGCCCTGTGGCCAAACTCTCACTGCTCCAGAGCGCTCTGATAGAAGGAACGGTGAGATAAGATTATATAATAAACCGTTTCACACAAAATACGTCACAAAGAAATCAAGTGTGATTTTCAAGTATTAAAGGAGTACAGAGGGGGAGGGCTATAAATGCAGGAAATGACTTATTTTCTCATTTACAGCAGGATTCGGAGCAGTGAATTCTGCAATAGATTGTTTTTTGTCCTTTCTGTTTCTTAGAGAAAGAGTGGAAGCAGTGTGGACTCCTTCTACAACCGTCTTCCTGCACCCACATCTCCTCCAACACTCTTTGACACCAACACATTCACTTCCAGCTTCCAGAACATTGTGGATGCTTATGGTGTGGCCAGTTACAGAGAGGTTAACCCAGGTAACTCTCACACACAGTCACATGGAAGCAGACACAAGTCATTTTAGTTTGAGATAAACGACCTACGGAAGATATGGAAACCCATCCTAGTAAATGTCTTGTTTGTTCCCTTCTCAGCTGTGTACACCATCATTACTTTTCCCTTCCTGTTTGCGGTGATGTTTGGAGATGTTGGTCACGGTTTACTCATGACATTGGCTGCTCTTTGGATGATTCTGGAAGAAAGAGACCCTAAGATGAGGAATAACACTAATGAGGTTTCTTTCAATTTCTATAAAAATTTTTGAACAGTAGTGAATCTGTCTGTGTTCTCTGTCTCCATCACTTTCTAGAATGCACTTCAGGTTTGTACAGAATTTTATACTTTCTTTTAGATTTGGCGTATGCTGTTTGGTGGGAGATATCTGATCCTTCTAATGGGGTTGTTCTCCATCTATACTGGGGCTGTTTATAATGAGTGCTTCAGTAAAGGACTCAGTCCTCTTTCTTCTGGCTGGCACCTCAAACCCATGATGCAGCACTACAACTGGAGGTAAGTGCACACTGTTACATCCAAGGCAAAGATTAACCATAAGGTAGATTTTAACTTAAAGGTCTAAAAGTGTTCTAACAACATGTAATGTTCAACAATTTTTTTAGAGCAAGAATATAAAGAGTTAATTCACCCAAAAAAATGAAAATTCAGTGATTTACCCTCATGTCATTCCAAACCAATAAGAGTTTCAAATGAAGACATATTTAATGAAACCTGAGAGATTGGTCCATGCAACCAAAACTTTATTAGTTTAAAAAGTCCATAAATGTATTAAGAGCATTAAGACATAAGTCAATTTTTATATGTGAATAAAAGGCTAAATTAAATTTGACCATGGTTCTTCATAAGACTTAGATTAAAACACTCGACAATACTTTTTGTAAGCGAAGAAAACAAAAAAAATGACTTTATTCAACAATTCCTTTGTCAACAGTCTCCTCTGTGTCTCCTCTTCTGTATCAGCACGCCGCAAGGATGCGCTGTTTCTACGTGTATTTAGCTTTGATTTGAAAGAAAACAGCGCATCCTTGTGGCGCGGATGACACAGAAGAGCATACACAGCATACGGTGATATGAAGAGACACAGAGGAGACTGTTGACAAAGGAATTGTTGAATAAAGTGTTTTTTTTTTTGTGGTTTTCTTCACTTACAAAAAGTGTTCCCTTCGCTTCATAATGTTACGGTTGAACCACTTTTCTGGACCTTGACAGTGAAACTTACTTGGCAGTCTATGGGACAGTCACAGGCCTCCCAGTTTTCATCCAAAATATCTTAAATTGTGTTCCGAAGACAAACAAAGCTTTTATGGGATTGGAACGACATGGGGGTAAGTGATTAATGACAAAATTTTCATTTTGGGGAGGAGTATCCCTTTAACCAGTAGGCTGCCCCTTTATAGTAATTTGAATAGGAATCTGTGTGATTGGTAATTGGCTAAAGATTCACCCAAACAGGTTTAACAATGGGTACAAGCTGGTGAAGTAGATTTGCCGTGTTGACCAACAGACAGTTGCTTGGTTTGAAAGTGTCTTCTGTGTGAGCTGTGCTTCATACCTCACTACACTATTGACAACAGACAGTGGAAGCTAATGTGAACACACCTATACTCTGTAAAAGGGGTCACTTATCCAGCACTTCAGCTTGACTCTTTGATCTCATTTTACACTCACACTCACTTATGTCTGATTTCTTCTGGGCTTGTTCAGTGATGAAACTTTGAGGAGCAACCAGTACCTCACTTTGGATCCGAATGTAACTGGAGTATTCCAGGGACCATATCTATTCGGCATTGACCCGGTAACCAGGCCTTTTAAGCAAATCATCCTTGTGTCTAGCTCACTCTGAGGTTTGGATTTGACTGCATCTCATTTCCTGGTCCTTAGATCTGGAGCCTTGCCAATAACCACCTCACCTTCCTCAACTCCTATAAGATGAAGATGTCAGTCATCATCGGAGTCATCCATATGACTTTTGGAGTCTGCTTGTCTTTCTTCAACTACATGTGAGTCATAAAGTAGGATTCATTTTTGTTTACATTGATCTGTTCTGTGGATTTATTCTTGGCATTTTAATGGTATTTTTCCTCAGGTACTCTGGCGATGTGAGCAGCATGTTCCTGGTGTTGATTCCTGAGCTTGTGTTCATGCTGTGTCTTTTTGGGTACCTTGTCTTCATGGTGGTGTTTAAATGGATCGCATTTGGACCTCAGGATTCAGACCGTGCTCCCAGCATCCTAATCCACTTCATTGACATGTTTGTGTTTGCTGAGAACCCAGACAACCCACCACTTTATCCAGGACAGGTGAGACATTCATTCAGTACACTGATTCTTTCAATGTTGTACTATAGTTTTCTGTCATGACTAATGCATACATGTCATCTCACTGTCTTCAGATGAGAGTGCAGAGAGTGTTAGTTTGCTTGGCACTGCTGGCAGTTCCAGTGCTGTTACTGGGAAGACCACTCTTCCTGTACTTCAGGCACAGGACTAACAGGAGAACGGTAAGTAGGGGTGAAATTAGGCTGGCATCTTTGCTTAAAAATAATTAAAAATATATAAAAATATTTTAAAAAGTGTCTTATGCTCACCAAGGCTGCATGTATTTGAATAAAAAGGGTGGACTCTATAGGGTAACTTTCACCATTTTGACTCATTGGCAGGCTTTGTCTGGACAGCCACACATTCTTTCAAAGAAAATAACATCACGTGATGCTGGTCACATGATGATGTGATGAACCACTGTTTAGTTTTGTTTAGTGTTGTTCAATAAATAACACAGTGGACAGAACTTTTGTGAATTAATTATTTTCTTAAATTAATTTAAACTTTCTGAAGCATTTCGATTTTGCAAATAAATGTATTATACATAATGTTGACTTTAACATTTTTTGTTCATTAGTTTGAACTTCAAACACACTGCAAAAACTGTAATTAAAGAGATATGAAGGCAATTTAAAGCTAAATGAAACAGAGTGCATGAGATTATAATAAGCTCTACACTGATGAATAAATATGATTTGCAAGAATAAATTACATCTTAAAATATATAAAAATAGAAAACTGTAATAATATTTCACACTATTACTGTTTTTGTTGTATTAATCAAATAAACGCAGCCTTGGTGAGCATAAGACACTTCTTTCAAAAGCATCTACATAGGAGATTAACCGTAAAACAATTCTTTACCTTTATATATGCAGGTTGGTTTACTCTAGCTTAATGCATTTGCATATTCCAGAGTGACCAGGTGATGCTCTTACCATTAAGGGAATGTGGCTCTTTTAGCTGAAATGTAGCGTGTCCTTTCAGCAGCTCTCCCCATTAATTAAGCATTGCAATTTCTCCCATACTGTGTCTGGTGGAAGGTTTTGACCCTGTCTCTCAGTTACAGGAGGAGCAGCGCCCCCTAGTCACAGACACCAGTTCTATAAATGCTCAGCTAGGAGATCTAGAGGGAGGAGGAGGAACAGAGGATCAGGTGAGAAGAGAAAAGATCAAGACACATTTCACAAATAAAGCTCAGCATTAGAAGACTAACTTTCCGATTTTCACTCTTCCATACCGGAGCTACTAAAATATAGTATGCTTTTTAACCTTTACAGGAGTTTGATTGCACGGAGGTTTTTATGCACCAGGCGATCCACACCATAGAGTACTGCCTGGGCTGCATCTCTAACACCGCCTCGTACCTTCGACTTTGGGCCCTCAGCCTCGCACATGCACGTATGCAAACACTCACAAGCATCCACGAGTACTGCATGTTCACTCATCCACCTTAAATTTTTCATACAAGTGAGTTCAGCCATTTGTAACTTGGCTAGTTTTACTGTTTCCTGCACTTGGTTATTCCTCTAGTTATTTATGTTTAGTGGCTAATGAATTGGAAGTCTCACATTCACAGAAAATACATCTGCATTGCAAAATAAGGTGGATGCTTAATTAGTTACTCCACCACAAAATGAAAATTTTGTCATTATTCATTTACCCCCATGTTGTTCCAAAGCTTTTATGGGTTTGGAATGACATGGGGGTAAGTGAATAATGACAAAGGTTTCATTTTAGGATGGAGTGTCCCTTTAATTAGTTCTGTATTTGTGTGTATTAGAGCTGTCCGAGGTTCTCTGGGTTATGGTGATGAGAATTTCCCTCTCGTGGCAAGGCTATGTGGGATCTGTGCTTCTGTCAGTCATCTTCTCTGTCTTCGCCATGCTCACTGTCTCTATCCTGCTGGTAATGGAGGGGCTGTCAGCTTTCCTGCATGCTCTGCGTCTGCACTGGTGAGAAAATCATAAAAATAAACCAACTTGTGCAGTGGTTCTCAACCAGGGGCTTTGGTGATTTGGTTAACTTGACTCAATGCAAATTCCAACTTAAATTTCTCCAAAAAGAAGAAAACTCTTCAGTTTTGAATTTTGTCAAACCATGGCTACTCTAAAATAATACTGAATCATTTCCTCTTAATGAAAAAAGCAAATGCTTCTGTCTAGTAAAAAACATTAAGTGTAAATGCATAGTGAATATTGTATTGAAAATTATTTAGAACGCAAACAGAATTTTTATGAACCACCATAAAAATAACCAGGTGTTGCCCAGAGGCTGAAAGAAAATGTTTGCAGGCCAGAGATTACTGTTCTGCAACAATTAACAAACATGTATCTGGGAGTGAAAAATGCAGTATGCACACTTTTATTCATCAAATCCCATTGTAAGTAAACATTGCATGACAGCAAGACAATAAAATAGGAATCATAGTTATGTTATGTGAGTTTATTACATGTCATTGATTGAGGTTTATAGCAGGTGTTAACAGTGATTTAACAACGTTAAACAGAGGATGGGGTTGAGTGGGGTTGCTATAAACCAGTAAGGTTCACTTGATAGAGACTTTCCACCCCGTCTCTCTTTTTGTCTATCACTGTGTCACACTCCCCACCACACAAAACACACTTCACCACACTCACCATTTATCACTCTATAGGCTCCCCCCTGCTCCGCCACCACAACCCTACAGGGGCTTACAACTTACAGTGCCAGTCAGCCAGTAAACCACAGTGTCTTACTGGATTACACAGGATTTCTGCAGCTGACCTAATGAGGAGTCATTTAGAAAGTCAAGACCGAACATTCCAAATATTCTTTCTAATAATCACTGTTTTTGTGACATCCTTAAAGTTGACAAGCATCTGATTCATGGCAAGGGACAGTTCACCCAAAAATGAAAATTCTGTCATAATTTTCTCACCCTAATGTTTTTTTTTCTTCTGCTAAGCACAAAAAATATATTTTGAAGAATGTGGTAACCAAAGAGTTGACAGTAACCATTGACTTCTAAAAAAAATACTATGGATGTCAATGACTACTGTTATCTGTTTGGCTACTCAACTCTTCAAAATATCTTATTTTGTGTTTAGCAAAAGTGAAAAATTCATAGAGGTTTGGAACAAAATGATGGTGAGAAAGTGACAGAATTTTCATTTTTGGGTGAAATGTGCTTTTAAAGAGATACTCCACCCCAAAATGAAAATGTTGTCATTAATCACTTACCCCCATAGCGTTCCAAACCTGTAAAAGCTCTGTACGTCTTCGGAACACAATTTAAGATATTTTGGATGAAAACCGGGAGGCCTGTGACTGTCCCACAGACTGCCAAATAAATAACAGTGTCAAGGTCCATAAAAGGTATGAAAGTCGTCGTCAGAATACTTCATCTCCATGCTGCGTATGAGCTTCTGTATCATCCGCGCCACAAGGATGCGCTGTTTTCCTTCAAAAAAGCGTCAAAGCATAAATACATTTAATTTTAAAATTTCATCTGCGCATCCTCTGTGGTGCGGATGACACAAAGAAGAGTATAAAACTGCGGTGGTGCGGGATATGGAAGAGCAGAGATACGGTGACACAGAGGAGACTGTTGACAATGGAACTGTTGAATAAAGTCGTTATTTTTGTTTTCTTCGCTTACAAAAAATGTTCCCGTCTCTCCAGATAACAAATATTGCACGTCTGATGGCAGATGGAGTATTCTGACGACAACTTTCCTACCTTTTATGGACCTTGACACTGTTATTTACTTGGCAGTCTATGGGACAGTCACAGGCCTCCCGGTTTTCATCCAAAATATCTTAAATTGTGTTCCCAAAGATGAACGGAGCTTTTACAGGTTTGGAACGACATGGGGGTAAGTAGTTAATGACAAAATTTGGGTGGAATATCCCTTTAAGGTGCCACCTTCATTATTGTATGGCCAGTTTTCTCAAAATTGTGAAATCCAGTCATTTTGATAGGAATTCACCAAACAGCTGCTGTCTCATAAATTCTACTTTACTCACTTTCTACTTTGAAAGTGATTTGTGTTCTTTGTGAAATGACGATTTTGTTTTTTTTTTTTGCTCCTCACTGTATTATTGAAGTGTTTCTATGCTAAAGCTCTGTGTCTGCGCTCCTCTTTAACAGAGAACAAAAAATCTTCACATACACAATATCCAAAAAATAGCCCCCCCCACAGCTATATAGACACAAAACAAAAAGCTCTATATAGTGTTGTGTGTGACATGGTGATTGACAAAAGGGGGCGGGGTGGTTAGTCTCTCTAATCTACACCAAATGTGTAGTTCTGAGTTTAGTAGTTTACATTAGTTGATATTCATTGAAATATACACTGAAGCTGATCTATGAAGAATCGATTGTCAGTTGTGTGGATTTTGGCACCTTTACTGAATTTTTGAGGTGTGTGAGAAACTTAATCTTGATGAAGAGTTTAATACATTTAAATTTATTTTTCCCATTTGATGCAGGGTGGAGTTTCAGAACAAATTCTACAGCGGATCTGGATACAAGTTCAACCCTTTTTCCTTTGCATCAATTCAGCATTTAGAGTAAATGTAAAATGTTTTTATACTTCATTTTAAAGCTGGATGTGTCAACCCCTGGTAGTAAAAAATGATTAATTAGAGGGATTGTTCACTCTGAAATGAAAATTCTGTCATTAACTCATCCTCATGTTGTTCCAAACCTGGAGGACTTGGTTCTGTGGAAAACAAAATGAGATGTTTTGAAGAGAAGGTCCTCGCTGCAGAGCCAATGGACAGAGCTTGATGTCCAGCTGCCCTATGGGTGGAGATTAAAGGCCCAAACACACGGAGAACTTAATGCTGAGCATAATGTATGAATTCCAAAAATGCAGAATACTAATAAAGGCTTTTGTAACTTAAAACTTGAGAATATTTGTATTCTTCATGATCACGGTTCTTCACAACCCCTTCACGTGCAGCAGGTTTTAGCATTGTTTTTTTGTCTAAATGCAAATGAAATCTTTCTAGCCCATTTATCATCATCTTCAGAATAAGGAAGGTAAGACATGCATTCTTAACTGAAAGTATTTTGTACAAAGGAGGTACAAATTTACGTAATTATTAAACTAGAAATAAAAATGAATTATTTGTATTTTACAGAACTCAGATTCTCCACATGGTTTCAGACTTTTGGGTCTCCTTGTAGATCAGCTACCCTGCACTCTGACCATTAAAACCCCATTTCAGTTGATCAATATTACTACTATTGTGGCTCTACTTCTATCCTGCAAACCTTTATCATGCATGATAATCTGTTAAAATTAGGTCTGTGTACAGTCATAAAATTAGAAAATATTCATGAATTCTATGCTAAAAGGCAATACATGACAAAAGGTCTAAGTCATACACATTGTTTGCTTTCCACTTTTTATTTTTCTGCTTTTTCATGAAAAACAAAAACAAACAAAAAAAGAACATTTCCTAAAAAAGTCCTCAGAAAATAATTGCTATCGTGTTGCTACAAGTTGCACAAATTATAGCTTTTCAAGGGTAAATGAACAATTGAGCCTCAAATGTGAGCAACCCTCAAAGTTTAGACAGGACAGGAGAATGCAGGTGAATTGCCCATTTGAGATGACAGCAAGCAGAAGAACAAAACATCAGATGAAAGAAAACAAAGAAAGAGTGATTTCTGTTTGGTACGAGCGAGTAAAAACTTAGTGTGGTGTGTTAAATGTCTTCAAACATCCAGGCAGCAGAACCTTCAGAAAGGTTGAATGTCCAAAATCTGTGTTCAGACAAAGTCGCTAAGAGCATGAGTGAACATCTGGATCGGTATGCTGAAGTCTTTATGATTCAGATTTAGATTCATCCTGTGCTGCCACTACATTCTTTAAGTCGTGGCAGATGAGAACTATCAGGACGTGGCATCCTTGCTTCAATTCGCTGCGACGTCAGAGCCACACCAGGACCGAATCTCTTGATCCCGGGCTGGATTGTGAAGTTCAGTTTCAAGCATATCAGCAACTTTGGATTAGGCTGAACACCCAGAAAAGGAGAAAAAGCCACACGCTGGATGTGTCTGCATCAGTCTCATGGGTTGTGGGAATAAATTCCTCCACTTTACTTGAAGACAGCGCTGAAAATAACCTAACCTGTCAGCCTGTTTTTACCCTTCTTCTAGAACAGTGGCCATATCCTTCCATCCATCTCTTTTCTTCAGCCTCATCCTCCCATTCAGGCCAGATGAGCCTGCGTTGAGTGGGATGGAGCACTCGTGAGCTCGCTAAGCAGAGCTGTGTGGAGACTGTGTGTGTATGTATGTGTGTATGTGTTTGTGTGTGCATGTTATGATATTCTCTGAATGAGTTTGTCCTCGGTCAGGCAGAATACGGTGCAGTAGGACAGGTCAGAGATGAAGTTTTCACAGCCACGTCGAGTCATGCCCCGCAGATTCCAACAGAGCCAGAGAAAATATAAACCACAAACAGTAAATAAAATCCACCATCAACTCACTTGCTGACTAATGGATCCTCTGGGGGGGAGTAAAATTCAGCATTACGTCACTTGCTGACTAATGGATCCTCTGCAGTGAGAGAGAGAGAGAGAAAGGTTAAACCACCAACTGTGAGTAAAATTCAGCATTACGTCACTTGCTGACTAATGGATCCTCTGCAGTGAATGGGTGCCATCAGAATGAGAGTCCAAACAGCTGATAAAAACATCACAATAATTGTTTGCGAGATACAAATCCATCATAATGTTTTTTACTTCAAACTGTAGCTTCCAGATAAAATACCTCCATCCATAATACTGCTTTCTGCAGAGAAAAGTCCTCTCGTCTGAATCATGAGAGAAATATGAACCGTTTACAAGCACAAACAGTTTGAAGCAAATATGTCTGTGGGTTTTGATGTGAGAGGACAAAAGGGGATGGACTTTTCCTCTGGAAGAAGGAATGGATTATGGACTTATTATGAATTTTGGCCAGGAGCAATAATTTAAATATAAAATGCCTTGATGGATTTGTTTATTACAAACTCAGCTTTTCACTTCACAAGCTGTTAACTGATAGCTTGGATTACTTGTGGATTATTATGATGTTTTTATCAGCTGTTTGGACTTTGACGGCACCCATTCACTGCAGAGGATCCATTGTTGAGTAAGTGATGGAATGATGCAATTATCTCTAAATCTGTTGTGATGAAGAACTCATTTACATCTCTGATACCCTGAGGGTGAGCAAATTGTCATCAAATCAAAATTTTCGGGTAAATTATTTCTTAAAGCCAAACAAAGTTAACACCATATATCCATATAAAACAAACTAAAATCTATATATTGTGCACAAAGGGGAGGTTGACTTTTTTTTTCTAGGCTTGATTCTGTTATGGGATGCAGTTGTTTTAATACTTCACATAATTTCTCCCTAAACGATTTTGTAGGCATTAATCTGTCAGAATTTAAAAAAAAAAAAAACTTTAAGCGCATTGAACTTTTCACACTAAATAACATTAAAAAAAAAAAAACCAATAATTTCCAAGAGAACAAGAGGTTTTATGCATGTTGTCTAACTTAAGAGTTAAACAATAAACAAAACTTAAATACAAAAAAACCCTAAATACAAAAACCAAAATACCAATAATTTCCAAGAGAACAAGAGGTTTTATGCATGTTGTCTAACTTTTAAGTATAAACAAGCCTGAAATACACAAGGACTCTTATTTTAAAATAAATATGCTTAATTACTTCTAGCAGCTCATTCATATATGCGCTCTTACGACCATCCACAATATATTACAATATTAAAACCATGAAGTAAACATTGTCATCAATAGTAGATCATAAGCTATTGCTTGGCATAAATGCATGGTAATCTGTGACTGCAACAAACAACAGTAACAACTTCCAACACTCATATTTAACTGAAACTAGATTAAAATACTTAAATTCAGTTCCAGATCAAATTGAAGGTCATAAAATCTTAAGAACTGAGTGCGTTTACACACACCCTCTTAATGCAATTATAATGAGTGTAGACAAATGAATTGCCATCACATTTCTATGGCACCGAAAAAGCATGGAATACAACCATACAAATGTGTTTTGCATTAGATGTAAATAAATTAAAACAGCAGCCAGTAACACACCTGTATCTTGACATGTAAGCATCATAATGCAATTAAGTCCTTACTCTGATTATTTGAAATAATCACATTATTTGTGCACATGTAAACGTTGTCTAAGATTTTGGTCACACTTCAGTTTGGTGACCAATTCTCACTATTTACACTGGTTTTAGCCTCAAACTCCTAATTTGTTGCTCATTATTAGTAAGTAGTTGCTAAATTTAGGTTTGGAGTAGGATTAAAGGATCTAAAATATGGTCATGCAGATTAAGGCATTAATATGTGCTTTATAAGTACTAATAAACAGCCAAAATGCTAGTAATATGCATGCTACTAAGCAACAATTTAAAAGTGAGAATTTGTCCCTAAACTAAAGTGTTACCATGATTTTGTGTTTGCAGCACTACTCGTGTTTTCTTGGGCACCACAAGGATAACCTGAACACAATGTAGGCAGAGCATATCATAGGTATTTTCAGAAGGTGGAGGGTACCTGAAAGATTGAGCTGTCTGAGTGTGTTGCGAGTGTTGCAGCCGGTAGCGGTGAGCAGGTTAATGGACTGGTCTGTGAGCCCCTGGCAGTGGGACAAATCTAACCCACGCAGTGAAGGCATGTGTCTGACGATCATCTTCAGGGTGGAGTCATTCACATCCAAACCAGCCAAGCGCAGAGTGAGCAAACCTCTCAGCCGACTGCGACTTTCACTGCCTGTGTGACAAGAGAAAGCAGAGGTGAAAGTGGAGAGTTAATTTCAGCTCACACTAAACACAGTCTCATTAATAATGATTATGAGTGTCTCACCTGGCTGCACAATGAGGTCTTTTATTTGTGAATCTTTGACACCCACGGCCCAGCTCAGGTCAAGGGTTCGCAAACCCGGACAGCTCTGTGTACTTAACGCTGACACGCATAATGACGAGCAACCTGACATTGTTAGATCTTTCAAACCTGTGGGGAAAAAAAAACGAGGGGGGGGGGCTATGTTAGTCTCAACTGTGATGCACGTTTTATTTTTAAGCAATTTAATTTGAGTTAAGACTGTTAGGATCTATAAAAGGCTGAGATTTGGGTAAACTGTACTTGGGAGGTGATGAATGAGCCAGGCAATCTGTTTCTTTGATACTGGAGTCCAGGAGAGGTCAACTGTCACAGGTTGTCGTTTTATGATGGCTGACAGAGCCTGAGGACTGAGTGCCCGACATCGACTCAGATCTATGTGTGTCCATAAGCGCTTATCACAACACCTACAAGCAGGAGAGACACAAAACAATTTCTCTGAGAGAAGAAAAAAAATAATTAACGATCACAACTATGAACCAAGACAACTATGCCTTTTAAAATAGTGTACTACTGTCAAAAAAACCTGAAAAATAAAAAAACATCAACCTTTTAATGAGTTACCTATGCAAATTACCGGTAGTCTTTTTTTTTTTTTTTTTTTTATCATATTCTGTTTTTGTCGACCCCAACATAGGGTTGTGTGATATATATCGTCTACGATAATATCATAATTGTTGTTTAAACAATATGCAATTAGTGGTTTTTTTTGCGTATATCGCAAAAAAAAACAAACAAAAACTCACCCAGAGAGTGCAGGCACACACTATATGATGTAGATTAGACTACTGAGCAAGCATATTTAGGCCCTGATCAGACCGAATGCGTTTTTTGGGCCTGAGTCTGCCGGGGGTTTTTTTGGTGACCAAAAAAAAAAAAAAAAAAAGGAGAAGGTGTTATGGTTTTTTTGTTGCTAGGCAACCACCAACTCAGCTGTCCTGTCAGTCTAATCAAAGGATTTTAGCGCACGCGTTCTAAAATCTTTGGTTTTTGCTGTGAAGTAAACAAGTAAATAAGTCATATTAGCAAAAACCTTAAAAATACAGCTCCAGGTAACCCGCATCAGACACCAAAAGTTTCTCCTCCATCAATGCGGTCTCCAGACTAAGCAACAATAACCTTTCGTCAACACAATGGAAGGCCCGCCTCTCCATTCATTCGACTGGACAATGGAAAGAAACGCAAATAATGTTTGGCACTTTTCTGCTCATAGTTGCTTTTTTTCAACTTCAGGCCCTCAAAAATGCGAGGCGCAGCAAGCAGCTAAAATGCGAGGCGCAGCAAGCAGCTAAAATGCGAGGCGCAGCAAGCAGCTAAAATGCGAGGCGCATAAACAGTCAGGGCCTTAAGAGTTCATGCTTCCACTGCCTCATTCTGCAAAAAAAAACATTCTGATCAGGGCCTTAAGAACAACTGCCTAATTAAAAGCTATGTGGAGGTTTTTTACAAAAAAAATCTTTAAGATAGAGTTTCATGTATGAGCCAAATGAAAAAAAAAGAATGACACCTCGACTGTCCACCACGGTTGCATCAGCTTGATGGGATTTGGCTCAGGGGATCCGCTTAAGTTCCTTTCAAGAGCCGTTCAAAGAACGGCTTTTGGCTCTTTTTAAATATTTAGTCAGTTTTAAGCTTGGGGGCATCTCAGCGAAATAATCACTGGGAGGAATGATGAGGTGAGATTTGTAGTCAAATAATTAAAATCACACACCAATATCTGAGTTTGAATTATTCTGAATTTATTATTACTCATTTGTCATGTGTGGAATATATTCCATAGGGTTGCACAAATCCCTCTCTGCTTAGACACAGTGACATCACTATTTTGGATTTACCTTTAGTACAAAGTGTGTGAGTGTGTGTAAAGCTACGTTGACTTATGTTATTCATAACACATACCATCACAAATGTATCAAAAACAAAGCCGGCTGCAATGAATTTCTGTGCAAACACAGCTTTTATACCTCACTTCCACACAAGAACATTGTTATCACACAAGAACATTGTTATCACACAAGAACATTTTGATAGAAAACAAAAAATATTTAAAGTAGATCAAATTAGACAGAGGCACACAGGGTTTTTTTCCACTGGAGTACTCACGTGAAGGATGCGTGCACAACTAATAACTAATATCATCACGCTATAAAGGGTTGGCCGGCGCTGGGTGCGCCCCTCCCCCTATAACTGTTCTGTCTCGCGGAGGGAGCTCATTTGTGTGCATCTGTGTGAAACACGCATATAGGAAAAAGAACGACAGAAAGAACGGCTCCCCTCCCAGCCGCGACTCTGCTCCCATCGTTCATGTTTATGAGCCGTTCAAAAGAATCGGTCATATCCCTAAAACCACAACACCACTATCAGCCTGTAGGCTCAATTGTGTGTAGAGGAGTCGGGCCCGAATTGGCGCGAAAATTCACAAAATGTGACGTCATGCGCATTCTCGTCTACTTGGGCTTACAACCGTACGGCACGCCAGCCATTATAGTAAGCAGCGGCAATAGTGTTTTCAGATGGACTCTGTGGATGGAAAGAAGCGACCAGCCTCCGGCAGCACAATTCAGACACCCACGGACACTCCTCGTAAGTAAAAAAAAAAAAAAAAAAAAAAAACCTATCTGGTGTGGCTAAAAAGAGAGAGCGTGCGCACTGAGAACGAGCATGAGACTGGCTGCAGTTCCTCTAACGGCCACTGGTGTCAGTAACGGTTAGAAATTTCAGAACCTACGCAATGCTCCTTTAAGTATATTAAAATACATTTAAAAAAAAACAAATGCCAAATACGGAGGCAAAATGCATCTTTTGTTTCCCTCCAAATACCAGAATGATTGCAAATATGATATTGATTTGATGAACAGCTCAAACAAGAAGTAAATATTAAGTGACTTAGATTTTATAAACTACAGTTCTTGTTTTTGCTGCATTTCGACAACGAAAATAGTTTCAAACAAAGCCACAGCAGAACGGTTTTGCATCTCTGAGCAACACACAATGGTGTTTTGTTACTGAATTAAGCAGCCGTTTGTACGGATCGGTTGAAAGAATGCCCCATGACTCACACATGCAGAGAGTTGCATTTGTAACTGCAGGTTAAAGATGCAATAAGCGGTTTTTGAAAAACGCTTTCGACAACAGCGTCAGACCGAGTCCCAAAACAATTGTAGCCAATCAGTTGTAAGAGGGCGTGTCTTGTAATGATAGAGAAGAGAGCGCACAGGACAGATATTAGCAGATCGACTACAGATGGAGAGAGATGCACATAAAAAAAAAAAAAGGGAATGCCTTGTGCTTTCAAATATCAACATTATTTGGCAAAAATCGCTTAGTGCACCTTTAAACGCATTTATGTCCTGCATTAAAATATTGGTAACAGTGTTAGTATTTAAGTTTGTTGACTACATTTAAGAATTTGACACAAAAGATGATGCATACATCAAACTGGTTTAGAAAAAAATGGCCTTGTAAAGATAAAAATGCCCATAGAAGGAAAAATCTGTTAACGTTATTTTCCCCTGACCCAGTTCGCTTGGAAGAAAGGTCTTCACGGTAAATATAAGGTAAGCGCATACGAAGGTTCAGGTGTTAATGTGCAGGTGAAAGAGGGAGGAGTTAGAGAGGAACTTGTTGATGTGAGATTACCTGCGTGTGGGAATAAAAATGAAAATAGAGTGTTGACTGTGTAAACGCTGTGCTTATTTGTATTATAAAATACAAAGAATATCAAAAGCTTTGGGAGTCAGCTGTCCACAACAGTCCTAAAACTGCCAAATTACCAGCACAATAACATGCTCAGAAAAATAGTCAAATTATCGTTAGACAAAATTTCAGAAAATATTGAGATATTTTTTGTCAGGATCGCACACCCCTACTGAAAACACCCGATCAGAAAATTAAACAAAATGTCCTAGCTTGTTAAAAGGAACTGTTGAAGCTTTAACTGTAACTACTACACTTACCATTTGTACCAAGCCTTGCAGACTCTCATACACACAGCCATATCTGTCCGACCCAAGTAACGGAACACAGACATCCAAATGTCCTTTTCACAGCCACGCTCGTTTCCTACGTCACGGAATGAGGGATGAGAGAGGAGGGAAGGAGGAGAAGAAGTGGTGATGGCTGGAGGAGGTGGAGGTGGAGAAACAGAGGATCGAGAAGACATAGAGGACGGTGACGCTGTGTCTCTCTCTCGACTGTCCTGGTTGGAGCTCCGTCTCGTGTGGCGGCTGGCTGTGTGCCCGCTTTTGGACTGAGAGAGGCCATTTCCGGCCGGCGTCGAGGTGGTGTTCCTGAGTCGGGTCCTGGGTAGCGTTTTACGCTGGATAAAACCAGGACCGCTAGGTGTTCGGGGAGACATAGCCGCCTCCAGTTTGGGTACAATGGAGCCACGGTCCCGTTTGGCCTTTGGAGGGCGCTGGAGGGTCACAGTCAGGTAGGAATCGTTCAGCAGGTCATCGTTCAAGTCTGAGACTAGTAAGACAGGTGGGTCAGGATCAGAGTCTGATTGGTTCTCTCCATCCTCATCATCTTCATCTTCCTCTCCTCCATCATCTAAGTCTTCCATCTCATCGTCCTCTCCTTCAAAGTCCTGTTCCTCACTGTCTTCCTCATCATCATCATCCTCGTCGTCATCATCATCGTAGTCGTCACCTCTCCGCCTCCGTCTCCTTGAACGATGCTCCTTGTCTGACCGGCCAAGATGTCGCTCTTCATCACTGTCATCCTCATCATCATCCTCCTCCTCATCATCATCATCGTCGTCTTCGTCATCATCGTCGTCTTCAGTTTCATAGCGCCGTCTTCTCATGTGTGATCCTCCTCTTAACCTCACCCGACCCCCTCTCTCCCCTCTTGCCCCAAGTCCCCGCCTCATTTTCAGCGAACCTGTTGCCAAGCTGCCTCCCCCTCGACTCCCTCGATGCGAGGAGCCTCTCCAAACACCTCGCCTACCAGCTCCATAACCTCGGCGGGACGAGGAGACCCCGCCTCGGACAGATGACATCTTGCCACTGTCGTCATCACTGCCCGAATCATCATCGTGTTCCATCCCATGACGCCGATAGATCTTAGCCACGCGAGGATCAAGAGATGAAGACTTGCGTTTCTGTAAGAGAGAAAAGAGAAAAAAATAAGAAAAAAGGCACTCAAACCCACCTCTTCACAATCTTTAAAGGGGACATTGGATGCCCATTTTCCACAAGTTGGTACAATTCTTTAGGGTCTTCATGAAATGTATGTAACACACTTTGCTTAAAATTTAAAAAACAGCAACCCATTTTGGTGCATGTCTCTTTAAATGATAATGAGCTACTGCTCACCCCACCCCTCTCTTCCGTGGGCTGGGTCGACACTGAGCGGCAACCTCCCGCTCTCTCTCGTGAAGCCAACAAGGAAGTGACTAAAACTGCAATTCATCAACTGGCCACTTGAGGCTGGCTGCAAAAGGGAGTCAGTCCCATAGACTCCCCATGTTAAAATGCCCAACTTTACAGCAGAAAAAAACGTTTACAGCCTGGTTAAAAAAAAAGATTTTGGTCTATATCGCTAATTTTGCCCTTCATAACAACTGTGAGGGGGGTGAATTTTTCTCATCCGTTTAAATTTTATATAGAGGTTTAAAGTTCTGCAAAATTAAGGGCGTGGCCACTTGAGTGTCAGGTGGATTGTCGCTGCTGACACTGGCATCGTGCTAGGTGGGCGTGGCTTCAGCAACCATCTCCCACCTTTTTGCTATATACTATAACCGTGACGTGCTGCCAAGATGGCGACAAAAACTTAACTAAAAAAAAAAAAAAAGCTAAAAAATAAATAAAAAAAATTATCAGATGTCCCCTTTAAACTAATCAAACAACAAAAAAAATTATGCTGATTATGCGTATGCAGAATTTTCAAATCCGATCATATCTGATTATGCGTATGCAGAATTTTCAAATCCGATTTGAGCTTTGGTTGTGTTGAAATATCTAAACTTTTGCAGCTAGACCATCTGCCCAACAGGATGTATTCTATTATATTCAACATTCATTTTCTATTTAACTTGTTCATACACACGTCTTGATAGTTTATCTAGTATATTATATTTGTTACTATATTATTATTATGAGAAACTTGAACCTAATCAAAACTATTAGCACAAGCTAAGTATTACCAATACGTTCAAACTAAAACATTAATCTATTCTAAACAATGGGTAGTTATTACAAAACAACTCCACTATTTGAGACATAATTCATAATTACATATTTGTGTTAATTAGCCCTAGAAAAATCTAAGTTTTTCCCTTCAGAAGTGTTGGTGGTTATTTAATTTGTGTGGATATAGTCAAACATTCAGTATTCATTCATTTTACCATGGTGAATCAACAGACCGTATCTCTGACCAATATGACATGTTCTGTGTGACTGCCACTAGAGGGGTTAAATGTAACAAACTTTGAATGTCAAAGTTTCCAACTAAATTTTATGATAAAGAATCAAAACCAAAAAAAACAACAACATTCAGAAACAGGGCCTAAAACTTTGATAAACAAGCCAATACTTTTTTAAAATCTAAATTTATCACAGCAAGTCTGCTGTGGAAATGTATCCACTTGCTGTCACAAACAACTAGTCAGAACAAAATGATTATACATTTTGTTTTTTCATTACAAACTTAGAAAAATCATTCAACCACTGATAAACACAATCTTCCAAAAAAAAAAAAAAAAAAAAAAAACGTACAACATAAAAAAAAAAAAAAAAAAGATACGTACATGTGTTTTACCCCCTTCCAATTTTAGCTGCAAAACAGAATAACATGCTGTGGTTAATATGAACTTCAATAAACAGTGATGAACACATCAGGATCACTGAATGGAAACACACAAGCTGCAAACACAAAGCTGATTCTGAAACCCTCAGTCAGTCAAAGCAATGGGGCACAATGATAATGAACAGGGCAGGGTGGGCCAAAAAGAGAGAGTGAGAGAAGACACACACGGAAAAAGTTGGGGGGGGGGATTTACTGCAAGAGGTAGAGGGAGCAGAGAAGGGAAAACATAATAAAGGCAGAGCGGAGCAGCTGTGCATGCGGCAGCAGTGGCGTGAGGAAGGCGGAGCCTCTCACCCGCTTCCTGAGCCGCTGCTCAGGGGCTGCGGCCCGTTTCTGGAGCGACCCATGTGAGAGAGAACTGGGGGGCCGCCCGACCCCGTGCCATGCCCCGCCCTCGCCCCCTCGCCCCCCTGACCCATCCTGTGCCGTGATGTCATCACCGCTGCCTGACGACTGGCACACAGGAAAACAAGCGTTACTGTTACACACGCAGATCGGAGTGTGTCATCACAGTAAGCTCTCAGCATGCTTCTTTCTACATGGTGTGAATGAGTGTGTATGTAGGCAGGCCTGCAAAAGCTAGTAGCATTAGAACAAACACTCAAAGCTTCCTTTGTTTCAAATGCCTGAACGTGTGTTCAAACAAGAGGGGGAGAAACCCTCTTAAAACTGTGGGAGTGCGAGTGAATCTTTGTGCTTGTTAAAATGTGTTTTACCTCAGAATCTGTGTCTTTGCCCACAACACATTTAGGACACTCCCAGCAGCTCGGTAGGTCTTTGTCCCTCACCACATCACCACACATCTACACAGACAGAGAATATAGATCATTACAACAGTCAAACTGTTTTCTGCACAGGTGAAAACATTATGCATTGGCATTGAACTCACGTCAATAAGAACAAATAAAGCTGTCCATCCCACAAAGTATAGCAAAGTATAGCGAAATAAAAAACAATAAAACTTAAAAATATTAAGTCTTTTAGTTTAAGCACATTAAGAGTATGCTAAAAAAAAAGTAAACATTACCATTCAAAAATGTTTTTATTTTTTTAAGAATTTGATATTTTTATTCAGCAAGGATACATTCAATTGTAAACAATATTACAAAAAAGTCTATTTCAAATAAAGTCTGTCCTTTAGAATGTTCTATTTATAAAATATTCAAGGTTTCCCATTAAAGTCTGAAGCAGCACAACTGTTTTCAACATTGAAAACAGAAATATTTGTTGAGCGATATCTCACTATATTAGAATGGTTTCTAAAGGATCATGTGACACTAAAGACCGGAGTAATGCCTTCATCTGTCATTAAAGAAATAAATGACATTTTAAAATATTTACGTATCCAAGATGTATCCAAGGTAACATCAACTGCTCTGATTGAAGGATCTCTCTTGAAGACAGTGAGAAATGTTGTCCTTCACTAGAAATGTGGCATTTAAACTGGTCAAATCTCGTCAAAAGCTCGGGTTGGTCTGTCCCTGAAGTGCTAATACATTACTAAGGATTCTTGCATTACTAATGCATTTCTCTATGGAGAACATGAATAAGATTTTTACTTCCGAAAGCCAATTGTTACGCTCTGTTGTGGTGAAAATGCTTTTCTGATGTCCACACTTTGCAAAGTCTATAGTCACAATGCTCATAGATGAATGAATCTGAATAAAGCATTTTGAGACGTCTATTGAATTGCTGTCTGTAGTAATAATGCTTACCTTCAAACAGCTAGGATGTGTAATCTGAGCACAGTTGGAGCACTCCATGAGCTCTTCACCAGTGTCCTGGTTGCCTTCCCCACAGATCTCACATACAGCAGAGAGCGGCAGACCAGGCTATTGAGAGAACACAGAAAGACAAAGCGATATTAAATCAATAAATGCAAACAAAGGAAGGCTGCATTTTAAGTAAAATGCACTATATGAAGACACTTACAGCGAGACACTGGCGCAGCACACAGGTCTGTTTGAGTTTGCCAGGGCCACCGAATTTCTTCATGTCTCTGCAGAAGTTGCAGTCGCCACATTCTGTGCGCAGACATGCCTCGCAGCGTTTACAGCGCACGCGGCGCCGTCGTAGGACCGACATATTAGAGGCTGGTTTCACTGGCCGAGGAATAATGGGTGTGGCTGCCAGCTTGGGACGAATAACAGGTGGAGGGGGAGGAGGGGGCTGGTACCAGGGGGGTTGGGAGAGGGACAAAGAGAAATCAGAGGTAAGTTATGCAGTGTGGTGGGTTTAGGAGAGAATATTAAAATATAATTGAATAAAAAAAAAATGTATTCAACAAATTTTGTTTTATCCATCATGTCACCTTTTGAAAGCAGTTAAGTTAAGCTTCATTTGTTTAATTCACATATTTAGACAGTCCCAATTGTCAGTGCAGCAAAGAAAATGTTCCTATTTTCATATTTGCTTACAATAAAATCAAAAGGAAGACAAAAAATTGACATTTTGGTTGCACCATTAATGTACACTAGAACAAAATAATTGTCCTCACAAACTAATTTTCATTATTTTTTTTTTTTTTAAATCAGCATAAAACATTTTAAAAACAGATAATACCATGATATTATTCACAAATAAAAATTAATTTACAAATAACTAATTTGAATCAAATTCATTACGCCATGGTATAGCACGAAATTACAAACACTGATCACAAAAATTACAAGTTACAAAAACTAAATGAAAAGAAACTATAATATGATAGTTATTTACATGATTCAATTAATGCTTTTTCTGGAAAGAAAATTAAAAATAAATAATTTTAAGAAACTAATACTGTGATCTTACCCTCTTTGGCCATCTGACAATAGGTTTTCCAGTGTAAGAGAGTTTAGGGATGTCACTGGCATGTTCTTTCAATAATGCCTGAAAGACAGAAAACTAAAACACTTATTATATTTCAAAACAACTGTGCCAACTAGATTCTTAAGCAACAAAACCTAATATTAACAACTGACATCCTGCATCTCAAGTCACATTTATTTAAAATTTCACATATCACACCAGTAGGCACATCAAAATAACCAGAAGTGTAAAGCACAACGAGCATGAGTTCTGACCCGTATGTCGTGTAGCAGGGCAGCAGCGTTGTGTATTCCTGAAGGCACACACTTCTTATGTGAGGGCAACGACTCCAGCTTCTCCACCAGGTGCCACAGCCCCTCCAGCTCAAAAGGAGTCAAGTGAAGCTTCACCCCTGGTGCATTCGGTGGGGAGGGAGCATCACTGTCATCTCTTTCCTCTTTAGCATGTCCATTTAGTACCTCACAGCCTGAACCGTCCCGTTTCAAGCCTGTATATTAGATTCAGAAAGAGCGAAGTAAGCTTATCTGCGCTCAATACAATTAAATCTATTAGGATGTGAATGTGTTATTAATGCACTGACCAATTCCCAGAGAGTATTTCTGGAACTCAGGGATGAGGTGGGAGGTGTTGGTTATGCTGTATAGATAACGCTCCAACACGTACCAGCACATCTCATAATAGAATGGATACCGGAACTTAGCTGGCACCTGAGGAACAACCAGAGACCATTATGACACCTTTTCCTACCAACTTCCTTGTAACACTACTGGAATTAGTGTTACAAGTACCACAGGCACATCATTTTTCCATTATTGTAGCATAACCACCATCCAACCGATGCGAGCTTTGGATCCTACAGTGTTTCTCTATAGCACTGAAACCTACAGAAGTCCGAGTTCCACTCCCTGTGCAACTGATACTCGACTGCCATTGGCTCATCTGCGTTCGAGGGGAGGGGCTTACTGATAGGTCAATTGTGTGAGAAAGAAAACTCATTCTCATTACTGTAAAGCAGTAAGGAAAATTCTCCAGATCAGTCAAAGTTTCTCTTTCCTTTTTTCTTTTATATGAAGAAAAATTAAAAAAAAAAAAAAAAAAAAAAAAAAAATCAGTACATGAAATAATACAATAATTATTGGATTGTGGTAATGAAAACTGAAGAGTGCTTAATTTGCAAAATGGTACGAGCAGTCCAAATGTGGTACAAAAAAAATGTAATGCTAAATGTAATTCATTTCTTACTACTTTATTTATCTCTTAAATTTAGGGTGAAATATGTCCAGGTCATGTTATTAGCAGGTTTTGTGAGATTTACTTATAAATTAGTAAGCCCATAAAAGGATGAATAAGTTATATAGCCCGACTGATATGGGTTTTTCGGGGGCCGATGCCGATATTAGGGAGTTAAAAAAAAAAAAAAAAAAAAAAACTGATATCAACATATTGGCTGATATTCTTTATGTGTAGTCTATATTATGGTACAGTATAGTCAAAGGTTTGGACACACTTCCCATTCGTGTGTCCAAACTTTTGACTGGTACTGTATATAGAATGCAATATGTACAATAACAGAATATATGATACACACACACACACACACACACACACACTTTTTGCAATGATAACTCTGATAACTGATGTGGTGATCAAACACTTATAATGACGTGACAAACATAGGCCTATGTTATGGAGGCAGGGTATTTAACAATTTAACAATAAACTTTATTATTTAAAATGGGTCTGACATCAGTGCACTTAACAGTTAACTTCACTTATTATAAATAAACACAAATAACGACTTTATTCAACAATTTGTCTTCTCTGTGTCTCTCGGCATCAACGTAGCACCATTTTGAAGAATTTCCGGTGAACACAAGCAGCGTACGCTCTTCTGTGTCAGCCGCGCTGCATGGATGCGCTGTTTTCATTCACATCAAAGCGTAAATACATGTAGAAAACGTATCCTTGTGTTGTGGCTGACACAGAATAACATACCTTGACAGTGTAATTTACTTGGCAGTCTATGGGACAGTCACAAGCCTCCCGGTTTTCATCCAAAACATCTTAAATTGTGTTCAGAAGGCAAACAAAGCAAAAAAAAAAAAAAAAACAAACAAAAAAAAACATATCGGTGGAATATTCGCCAATACCGATTTATCTGCAACAGGCCCATATCAGCAAAACAATATATCGGTCGGGCTCTATTAAGTTATACAAGAAGATGGTGGTTGCAGTAAATGCTGGACTTACCCGTGTTCTGTCCTCAATGTTGGAGATGTGCAGTTGCATGAGGACGTTGAAACTATGTAGAAAGTTCCCACCAAACACAAGTGTGTCTACTGGAGTATACACCGCATGGATCCAACCTAACATAAAAAAAAAGTTTAAAAAAATAAAAAAATAAAAAATAAAAAAAAGTTTTTATTTAGGTTTAATTCACAGCAAACATGCAATTTAAGAAGGTTCAAACTAATCATTCAAAACTAAAACCATGAAAACACATGGTAATCTAAGAGATTCCAAATAAATACATACACAATATAACAGTCAAGTGTTTCTCTTCATGTAAACAAATGTGTGTGCCTGCATGTGCTCACCTGATGGAATAATTAATGTGTAGCCCTGCTTGAGCTCAATCCTCTGGCAGTCAGTGGCCTTGTCACCAAGGAAGATGTCGCCTTGTTTCCCTGACAACACCCAGTTCTCATAAAGCTCCAGGTTTTGTGGTGTGGGTGGGATTAACCAAAACACCTGTAGCAGACACATCCAAATCAAGCTCATCTAAGCCAAAACCATTTTTGGGTGTTTTGACAGCAAACTAATTATACAAAACACACCAGTTCATATGGCGTTATCAGTGAACTCATGTCTACGCTAAATTCAAGTAAGCATGATTTTAGTATGTATATTACTGCTCAAAGGACTGGGTTTCAAAGATTTAAGAAATCAAAACATTGATCAAAAGTGAAAAATACTTTGAAGTCTTGGGTGCTGAAATTTCAGCCTTGCCATCAAGAAATTACATTCTAAACATACCCAAATAGAAAACAATATTTTACATTGTAATATATTTCACAATATTTCTGTATTTAATTTATAAAATAAATGCAGCCTTGGTAAGCATAAGACACTCTAAACGTTTGAACAGTAGTGCATCTATAGTGTTCTCTGACCTTGCACCCCCACAGTATGTGGTACCACACAGATGTCCCTCCAAAGTCTATGTGGAAATCTGTGTAACAGCCCTGCACGCTCATTAGGCAGTACCTGGACACAGAACAGGCAAATTTAAAATAGGAGAAAATTAACAAGAATAACAAGAATGAACAATGATGGCTTGATGAGAAATGGGACATGAACATAATGCAGCAGACTTTTTTCCTGGTGAACAAATCCTTTTTGTTTTAAAGCCTTCTCAAAATGTAAAATAAGACAAAGCTTTCATTATTGCAAACTATATTTAAGGATCTAATATATGCTCACTTCTGCACTTTGGGGTATTGCATCTCAGTGATAGTGTTTGTAGAATCTCTTTGTCTTTCTTTTAAGTGTCGTGGCCACATGTTGTCCACCCAGTCAATCATGTCCACCTATAACAACATGGAAAAAATTACATCACAGACTGATCTAAATATTAGTATTGTTTTAATGGGAGAGTTCAACCAAAAATGAAAGTTCCATCATTAATTACTCCCCTCATATTGTTCCAAACCTGTAAGACCCACGTTGACTGACACAGAAGTATTCTAGTAGCTTCATAAAACTGAAGTTGAACCATTGATGTCACTATTTTACTACCTTTCTGGGCTTTGAACTTAATTTCAGTTGCATTGCAGTCTATGCAGGGTCAGAAAGTTGTCGGATTTCATCAAAAATATCTTAATTTGTGTTTCGAAGATGAATGAAGGTCTTATGGGTTTGAAAAGACATGAGAGTGAGTAATTAATGACAGAATTTTAATTTTTGGGTGAACTATCCCTTTAAGCATTAAGGTACCTACTGTGGCAGGTCTTTTGACAAGGCTCTCTAGTTTAGTGTGGCTAAATTCAAGACTGATAACATTATAAAGTTTCTCTCTCTGAGAGGGAGGAGTCTCATAGTAGCGCCTCCATTGCGCCATTGACATCTCCGTCCCCTTCTGAGTAGCCACATCCATCACGTCAATCATACGCCGACTTCCTGTAAAGAGAGACGAGATACTGAAGCACCACTGATGCTAGTCAACATAAAAATTCATCAGCATATCCAACCACAAAAACTCTTACCTACAAACAACTTCACATCATTTACACTGAAGTCTGGATCTGGCATTCTAAAAAGGAAATATTGCAAATTTAGATTAAATTTAAATGTAAAATTTTCTAAACATTCTGAAATGTGTAATGAAAAAAGGAACCATAAAGAACATAGAGGAAAAAATACATTTAAAAAAAGGACAGTCTCTTACTTAATGCCAAGACCATCAGGTCTCTCAAAAATGATGGGGTCCCGGAGTCCACACCTCTGAATGTACTCATATGTGAAGTCTAAAAAAGCAACAGTTAGTGTTAAATTACACATTCCATTAAGATTGCTGAAGTGTTCCATAATGCATCTCTTTCTCACCTTTGCCCTCCATGCATTTGATTCTGTCTGAGTTGAAGCGGCTGTTGTGAAGCTTCTCCTCCAGATCGAAAGTCCTCTTTCCATCGATTTCGTCGTCGGAAATGCCATCGTCTTGGTAACGCCGCCGGGTGCCAGACCGCTGTAAGACGAGAGAGTGAGAGAACGACAATAAAAAACTGATGCCAGAGCAACACTATTTCTCTGCATACACTCCTCCTCATCTCCTGAATGCTGAACAAATGTTGTATAACTACCACAGCTTCAACTTGTTGGGTTATTTGAGCGCACACCTACACTCTCACACATACACTAAATAACTCGCCCATCACGAGCACTAGCCCACACACACCAACTATTAATAAGACATTACAAATCAAGCTGAAGCACAAGGATTCACTGTTAAGAGGCTTGGAGAAGAACTGCTCATATGGTTCCAGCAGAAAACTACTAATGGTCACAGTCTTTTTTCAGTTTAACATCAGAGCACAGATGAGCTGCAATACACTTACAGATGTTCCTTTATTTCGCCATAATACCTCTGTTCAAAAGTGTATACATTAAGACAACACTGCACGTATCCTTCACAGAGAAGGCAAGTGTATAAGACTGTACTTAAAACAAGAAATGATACTTTCAAAAATGCCACTGCAGTACAGATGATTAACAGTGATTTCTGCAACACATACAGTAGTGTTTAAAACTGGGGTTGATAAGATTTGTCCTCTTATGCTCACCATTTTTTTAAAATACTGTTAAAAAAAATTATTATTATTTTTTTAAAATGTTATTACAATAAAAACAGATTAATAGCTAAGTTTTTTTATTTATGCACTTTTTAATGCCATGCCAGCATCAAGATATTTTCATGGCGATGATCAATAGCTAATAGTTTGATATTTAAGATGTTATGTATTCCTAGTATGATGTCAAAGCTAAATTTTCAGCAGCCATTACTCCAGGCTATAGTGTCACATGTTCCTTCAGAAATCATTTTATAGAATATATTATTGAATTATTATCCTATATTATTATTATTAACTGCAAACAGTTGTATTTTTGTGGACAGTTTTCACGTTGCTTTTCTTCTCAGGATTCTTTGATGAATAGAAAGTTAAAAAGAACAGCAATTATTTGAAACAAATGTTTTTTAGCCATGTAAGCCTTGACGGTCACTTTTGATCAATTTAAGGCATCCTTGCTGGATAAAAGTTTTTCTTAAAAACAAAAAACTAAATATTTTGAACAGTAGCTTATAAATTATGTGGATAGAATTTCTGCTACAAAGAAAAAAAATACTATCTGAAACAATGCTTGTTTGCAGTGTTAAATAAGGCCGAGATGCAGCTCACTGAGAGCAGGCGAGTAACACACACACACACACACACGCAGAACAAAACAATAAGACCCTCCTCTGCTCGCCCTTGCCTCTGCCCTCAATGTCTCTATGGTGATGTGGAACCACTAGCCAATCATACACTTCCTACAGCCCTGCTGTCACACCCTCTCAACGACATCGAGCAAAAAAGAGGGGGGAGAAAAAAAAAGAAAAAAAAAAAAAAACTGACCTGGGTATGACTGTGCAGTATCATAGAAAATTAGCAACAAACCCATTCAAAAGAGAATGGATCAAACCATGTGCACCTCTATAAGCATGTGAACAAAGCCCTATAGATTAAAAACCTTCACATTGCCAGACAATAGCCCAAACACACCAGATGATTATTTGTCTCCTAACTCTTTATTCAACAACTGAGAATTGCACTAGTCTTAAAAATGTGTTTCAGGATGTGTGTTCTGTTCCAATACACCAACTGTGCTTTGTCTAGTTGTTTCTGAATGCAAGAACATGTCCTGGGTGCACGTCAATCTAAAGCGTTTGCTGTCACAAACTGAAAGTCACCATGTACACCATGTTCCTTTTCTCAACCAATCAGACAGCAAGGAACCGCCCAAAACGCAACTGTAAAAACATTAAGAATAGACATTTTTGAAGACACGTTTATGAAGATTAATCAGTGTTGACATTGCCAAGTATTTAGGGGCTTGTGCCCATCCCTAGCCAACGATGCTGCAGTTTTTTTTTTACCTCCTCTGGGCCTGTGCGCAATCCCTGCATCTGATACTGCATCTTTCCACCTCTTTCGCAATTGGTAAAACAGTACAGCCTGTACTGCAACATGTCCCCATTTGACACCAATAACGAAGCACAATATGGGAACACAGGAGGGGGAAGAATTAGGATGGAGTATAAAAAGAAAAAAATGAAGGACAATGCAACTGATGCCAGAAAGAAAAGCTTTCATGCACTCTTAATCCCTAGCATTTGATCACCATCTCTCTAAGCGAGGCCCTAGACTGCAGTGCGCTAAGAGGAAGCCCTTGTGGAGGGCAATGAGACACTACACACCTCGCACCTTCAGTGTCACATCTTCATCCCTCTGCTGGTTTTTCCTCTTCCTGCCTCTGCGTCTCATCAACAACATCCCCCCGTCGACAAGCGTAAGGATCTCCTGCCCGTTCTCCATCTCTGCATTTCTTTCAAAATGAGAAAATCTGCCGACTGTTCTCCTCTGTCATCCTTTCGCCTCTGCAGTGCCCCCTCCCACTCCTCTCCCCGTTTCCGCATGTCTGATCACATGGTCTGCTAAACCAATCTAATCATTCATCCTCCACTTCCCCAGCCTCTACAAAAACAGTCTGCACACAACAATCTATCCAATCCTCCTTACTTTTAATCACTGTTCTGTTCTTCAGTAGACAAATGTTACAATCCAACCAACATTATGATTTCAAACCGCCCTAACATCATAGATGATAAATTCTAAATTCTAATCTGTATAGAGCAAAAGGCTGATAGATCATTTTAGGGCTGCAAAAGGATTAATTGCGATTAATCGCATTAGAAAAAAAACCACATGTGTCATGTGTGTATATTTATTACGCATATACACACCAACACATATGTATACATTTAAAAAATATATATTTGTATGAATATATATTTATATATCATTTATATTATATACAAATATGAATATTTTATGTATAAATTAACATTTTTCCTTAAAGGATTAGTTCACTTTCAAATTACAATTTCCTGATAATTAACTCACTCTCATGTCATCCAAGATGTTTACGTCTTTCTTTCTTCGCTCAAAAAGAAATTAAGGTGTTTGATGAAAACATTCTAGGATTATTCTCCTTATAGTGGACTTCAACAGCTAGCAAATGGTTGAAGGTCAAAATTACAGTTTTGAAGGAGCTTTAAAGGGCTCTACAAGATACCCGACGAGGAATAAGGGTCTTATCTAGCGAAACGATCAGTCATTGTCTAAAAAAAATAAATAAAAAATAAAAAAAATTAAAATTAGTATATGCATTATGAACACAAATGCTCAACCTTGCACTGCTCTGCTATGCATGTCCATGACTTCACTAGGGGTGGCACGATACCATTTTTTCAGAACAGACCCCCGTTCCGATACCAAAAGTTCTGAGTATCGGACAATACTAGAGATGTACCGACTGCAATTTTCTTTGCCGATTCTTATTTCCGATTTTTTTGTTAGTGGGATCTGCCGATACCAATTTTTTTTCTAAAAACTATAATTCACAGCATATACAAACAAAAATCTACTTTTCTTCAACCGTTTTATTCGGGTAAGAAATACCGTATTTTCCGCACTATAAGGCGCACTTAAAAGCCTTTAATTTTCTCAAAAAACGACAGTGCACCTTATAATCCGGAGTGCCTTATATATGGATCAAGGCGCTCTGTCAAAGTGTTGACATTCCCTTTAGCACAGCTCCATCTAGTGGATGCATAACGCAAACCCAGTCAAACGTTTGACTGCAGTATCTTCTATTCTATGCGCCGTATAATCCGGTGCGCCCTATATATGAAAACAGTTCTAAAATAGGCCATTCACTGAAGGTGCGCCTTATAATCTGGTGCGCCTTATAGTGCGGAAAATACGGTACTACAGAAATTAAAGTAATCAAATCTACATTTTTATCAAATTTAATTTCTGTAGACTTCATTGTAAAAAATTAAATACAAATTAATGTTTACAATTAAAGTTATAAAACGTATTCAGTCAAGAGCAAAAAGTGATTTTCTTTCTTTGATTAACATGGCAGACAGCGGCAGGAATATTGGACTGCGGTCCCTTTAAGAGTTTATCCATGGAACCATAAGTACTGTTACACAACATACCTTCTCTTTCTCAACTATATAATGTTCCAAAACTGACTGTGTTTAACTGCATACTTGCCAAGACGGGCATTTTGTTTGTATTTAAATGTTTTAGTGCAGTTAGATATTTTTGGTATTTGTGGCTCACAAGCTGTTTGAGACTGAGTGTGGCTTGTGAGCTCCACTAATATAGATCAGTGGTGGTGTGCACAATTTTGGTGTAAGCGCAAAACCTCTTGTAATGCGCAGTACAAGCACTATTTAACCGGTGCGAATGAGACGTGTGTGAGAGAGAAGGGGTCGTCAGAGAGAATAGAACGAGAATGCGCGGCTGACGTGACATTATTGCCTGTGCCGCTGGTAACAAAACGGATCGGATCGGTAGTGAGACTGATCTGCCTGTCACTGATCCAGGCCGATCATGAAGAAAAATCGGCCAATTCCGATCCCTGGCCGATCAATCGGTGCATCTCTAGACAATACCAATACCGATCCGAGCACAGTTTTTTTATTTTTTCATTTCTATGCCTCAGTGGGGATTGACCTGATCATCACTTTTGTGTATTACACACAATCTACTAAATAGAGACAAGTGCATTATAAAGAGAAAAAAAAAAAACAATCATAATACTATTATAAACCAGGTTAGTGGATAATTCAGCAGCAAAAGTTACTCTACAAAAATTATGAGTTCATAATTTTATAACATCTAATCATTTAGAGAGAAAAAAAAAAAAAAAACATTATTCAGTGGGGGAAAAATATAAAAGTAAATATGTTCAATATTCAAAAAAATTACAAAACACTATTAAAATATTAATATACAGTGCCCCCCATAAGTATTGGAACAGTAAAGACAAAATTGCTTTCTCTGCTGTGGAGTCAAGAAAATTCGCAAATATGATTAAAAGATGAATATGCGACAAAACTACAGAATGTCACATTTTGTTATTCGATCTTTTGACACATACATGTTTTACCAAATAAAAAAGACAGCACTTTTAGAGTTCATCCTACTATTTGATGTGAGCATAAGTATTGGAATAGTTGAATTTAAGGCAGATGTAAAAGATTAAAAGTTAATATTATGTTGCAGATCCCTTGCATGCAATCAGAGCAGTGAGTATGCAAGCCATAGACATCACCAGACTCTTGGTCTTCTGGTTTTCCCCATCCTTCCCCATTCAAACTGTTGCTTGTTTTGGGGAGTTTCTGTCTTTAGTCACCTCTTCAACTGGTGAAATTAATGTTCCATCAGATTTAAATCTGGAGATTGATTTGGGCAATCTAAGACTTTACATTTTCTTTGCCCTGATAAAGTCCTTGACTGAACTGGCAGGGTTGTTTTGGGCCATTGTCCTGATCCAATATTAAGTGCTTTCTAATGAGTTTGGTGGCATTTTCTTGAATATTGGTAGCCAAGATGATTTTGTACCCTTCCAAATTCATTGTGCTACTTCCATCATACATTAAGTCATCATTAAAATTAAGAGGTGCTGTTCTAGAGACTGCCATGCATGCCCATGCCATGACACCACCTCCACCAAGCTTTAAAGATGAGGTTGTATGCTTAGGATCACTTGCAGTTTGCTTTTTTTCTCCACACTTTTGCTTTCCAATCACTTAGATAAAGGTTAATCTTTGTCTCATCGGTCCATCAACTCAGTTCCAAAACTCTACTGGCTCACATTTGTGAAGAATCTTGCCTTTCTATTTTTGGTGTTGATTAGAGGTTTGCATCTTCCTGTGTAGCTTCTGTAATTCTGTGTCAAATTATCCTGTGGACTGTAGATTGACAGAGCATCACCCCAGCTTTCTGGAGGTTGTTGGTGATTTTACAGACATGTATTTTAGGGTTAATTTTCACAGCTTTTATGATTTGTCTGTCATCAACTACTGTTTTTCTCAGCTGATCAGGTCATCTTTGGTTGCTGATGTCACCGGTAGTTTCCAAACTCTTGATTTCTCCATGCCCTTTGTTTTTCCTATAGTTCTAACTGACTTCCTCTTTTCTTTTAGCATTCAAATTGCTTGCTTTTCTTTCAGAGTTGGCTTCCTCGTCTTCATCCTGGTTTGTGTGTGTCATTGTCGAATGCAAGACTTAGAATGCAGAAGCAATGGATATAACTGATAAGACACATTCCCTGCTTTTAATATCTGAAGAATTAATGCAACAGCTGAACACTTAGAAAGACCTGTGAGGCAACTGTTCCAATACTTATGCTCACATCAGACTGGGAGATGAAACTCTAAAAGTGCTGATCTTCTTAGCTGGTAAAACATCTTTGTGTTGAATCACCCAATAATAAAATGTGACATTCTGTAGTTTTGTCTCATATTCATCTTTCAATCATATTTACAGATTTCTTGACTCCACAGCAAACAGAACAATTTTGTCTTTACTGTTCCCATACTTATGGAGGGCACTGTACATTCATGAAAAACAAGCAAATATAATTATATAAATAAATGCAATAAATTAAATACATTTCTTTTACATGTATAGCACAGTAATGAGACAGCAACATATGATAAACATTAAAACAAAATGGAAAGAAATTTCTCTTCATGAAAAACGTAACTGACCGCTGATGTTTATCTAAAGATCAAGTATAATAATAGGAACATTGTAACATCCTGGAGAGAGTTTTGTCGTCTTGACTGTCGTAACTGAACGCGACACACAGTTTGAATCCTTAATGGATGACTGACAGCCGCAGCAGAGAGAAGAGTTTACGTCAACTTGAATTTAACAACTTAAATATTAATCTATTATCTCACATTAAACTATTGTACAATATCAGAACACTTGAAATATAGTGCACGAAAACTTGATGTTTTTGTGCCTTTTGTGAGGCTTAACAATAACACAGAATAGTATACGCACTATATCGAATTTTGGATCGGTCTCATCTGACCCTAACCCTAATCCATCAGAAAATACCAGCATCGGAGCGATACCGATCCTAGATATCAGATCGGCGCACCCCTAGAGTTCACATAATATGTAATCACGTTGAAAAGGTCACGCCTGACGTAGGCGGAAGGACCAACTCAGTGTTTACAAATGTGGAGGAGGAGGAACATTTAAAAGTTGTTGTATGTTCAATGACACATTCAAATTTTTTGCAAACAGCGTTTGACTTAGTTTTTGCATATTCGACTTGTAAACACTGAGTTGGTACTTCTGCCTACGACACACGTGACCTTTTCAACATGAGTGTGTATTACGTGAAGTCATGGACGCAAATCGTAGAGCAGTGCTAGGCCAGCATTTCTGTTTAAAGCATATACATTTATTTTATTTTTTTTGAAAATGACCAATCGTTTTGCTAGATAAGACCCTTATTCCTCGTCTGGTATCGTGTAGAGCCCTTTGAAGCTGCACTGAAACTGTTATTTTGACCTTCAACCATTTGGTAGCCATTGAATTCCACTATAAGGAGAATAATCCTGGAATACTTTCAACAAAAACCTTGATTTCTTTATGAAAGAAAGATGTAAACATCTTGGATGACATGAGGGTGAGTAAATTATCAGGAAATTTTCATTTGAAAGTGAACTAATCCTTACATGTATGTGTGTGTATTTATATATAGGCTACATAATATACACAATACACACACAGTATGTAAACAAACTTTTATTTTGAAAGGATTAAAAGCAATTAACCGGTTTGCAGGCCTAGATCTAACTACCTGCTACTAATTCTCTAAAACCAGCTTTAAACAAGAGCCACTGTTAAAATAATCACACATTAATAATTTTTCTGCTTGCACAAGTCACCTTGTCAGCAACTAACATTCAGCATTTTTGTACACATAAAGCTGTCAATTAACAATATTTTATGCATTTAAGAATTAAAATAAGAGTGTTTTAAAATGCAACTTGACAAGACTGTCGTGTGCCTTGGTTTTAATAAAAATATATAATTACATATTATATAAATATGTATGACTAAATATGAATTTAACATTAGGATATTGGTGGCTTTTTGACAGTCTCTTGTGTGAGGTAAATGCTGTTTAATATGTTTTCAACTGAGCTATTGTTGAGGTTAATACAAAAATATATGAACGTTAATAGAGCGAAAGTAACCTGTCAGTTTGGATCAAGGGAATTACGACCATTAATAAAATAAAATTCAATAAAATTTTAAATTAAAAAAAAAAATAAAAAAAAAAACATTTTGTTTCATTTTGTGGTTTGGCTGATAGATGGTTGCAAGTCGAAGATGTTCGGGTCAATCAGTCAATCTCCAAGCGGTTTTTTTTCCTTCTCACCACCGTTCATTGCAAGAACGCTTAGTGATAATAATTACAGAATTATTTTACTGATATTTGATGTGACAATAGAAATGTTTCTTGGTCATAAAACTGTCAAGTCAGGTGGTTTCTAGCACTTGCCGGTCACATGGTTCTTCTGCGTGTCAGCCAAAATAATCATAATTCAATATCTACTGTATCCAACCTCTCCACGAGTGCGCGAGAATTGTCAGTTAAAGGTTTCTTAAAAACTATGGCTTTGACGTGTTAAAAAATATTAAACATCTGAGCGCAAACCGATACAGAATAAATAAAAGGTTAAATACTTTTTTAAAAGTCATTTATTGACGCCTTGCAGATTATTTTCCCATTCAAAAGACATCGTAGTGAATACTGCCAACATTCCAACAGCTTACGCTAAAGTTTCTGTAAAAATGCAGTGCATATATACAACGTACCCTCCAAATCAAAGCATTGTATCTTCCTAGTGTCCACTGTGCTGCACTTACCAGTCTCTTGCTGTAACGCGGCTTGGGGTCGTCCATTGTCGGGATGAAGAGTCGAGCGCTGCCGCCTGAGCAAGCGGCGAGCCAAGAAACGCGCTTCTGTCAGTTTATCGCGTTAGAAATAACCGCCCCAACTGTGTTTGATGCCCTCTTTATTACAGTGTCCGTTTAATCGAAATAACGCTACGTTACATTAATACTTGCTGTATAAAAAAAATCACTGCTTTCAAATAGTTACGAACTCGTCAGCGGGTTCGTTCACAATACTACAAAACTATTGTATTATAATCTCACACTAACATGAAAAACCCAGCAGGTTATTAAAACAACCATGAAAGCTAAGCGCTGCTGAGGACAGTGAACGAGCATCAGCGAACCAACCGCTAACCAGAAACACGGTCGTAAAAATATTAAAATTACAAAGCGATATGGGGTCTTGTTTATACACACGGCTTATATGTACAGCGTCTAATATTTTAGTCAACCATACAGAGTGAGGCGAGAACTGAGGAGCGTATATTTATCGAGTAACATACGCTAATCCTGGTTCAAGTTTCAAATAAAACAATATTTCCACAAGACTTAAACTCGGGTTCACAGTGGGGAAAATCCAGCGGTTAAAACAGTCCTCGTGTATTTTTTACCATTAAGATGTGCACTCCGGCTAGACTCGTCTAGTAACTTTTCTATTCTAAGTGAAAGTAAGCCTTATTAAGACAGCTCCACTGTGTGAATTCACGACAAAGTTAACGTAGATCAATCGCCGCCATTTTCACAATCGTCACAAAAAAAAAAAACACGAAGTAAGCCCCGCCCATTACTGGTTCGGCATCCAATCACAGACACATGCGACGCCATCGCCTTTGCTTTCATTGGTTAGTGTCGCTGTCACTTCACTGGGAGGCGGTGCTAAGAGGCAAATAATAGTAAACGTGACCAGAGGAGGCACGCTCTCATTGGCTGGAGCTGCATGCCGATCAATACAACTACACAAAGATTGGTTTTTATGTGCTAAGTGTCGCGTTACCAACCAATCAAACTTTAAATTGCAACACACTCATTCAGCTTAAGCTAAATTTCTGCAACAAAATTGCTTCACTCGTTATGAGCAATATTATTAAAATATATATTTGAAATACCTTCGATCTTCCGTGGCTTGACGTCCCATCGCCCGCGGGCGTCCACTCCATGACTGCATATAAAGCTCTCGCTTGGGTCGTGTGGTCAAAGAAATCTACATTTCTGTCGAATTAGCGCATTGACAAAGAACGAACTTCGCATAAGGTCTTCATTAAATCCTCGACATTTTTTAGGTCCAGTAAACTGTCTGGAAGAACTGTACAAATTGAATTGTCGGTAAACCACCACAGGTAACTCCGCATGGTAAAACTTTTCGTTTAACCCTTATTCAGGCTAAGTGATCAGGAAGTAGTTGCTGATTGGTCAGTCTTCAGCTTAACGCGCAGCCGCTCATTGGACCAAACAGCTGTCTATGATAACCGCACCGACAAAACCAAACGCAGAAGAGATTCTCTCATACATAAAAATAACAATAATTTACTGTTTTTAAACCTGGACGACAGAACGACTGACAGATTTTATACAACCCTGATCTTTTAATCACAATTACTTAGTCTAGACAACTCAAGTCAGACTATTTTACAATTACGTTATAGTGTCTACAAAATATACAGTTCCAATATTATCACGTACATAAGAGAACAATACCACCTCAACCTAAGAAATAAGAACTATGTGCTACTCATCTACACTAAATAAGCAAATGGTCAGTAAAGACAGAACCACGTTTACCCTCATTGAATCTTAAAATAATTTTGACTAATCCTAAAATAAAAGTTAAAGCAACGTAAATATATAATAATTAAACTGTTTTTTTTTTCTTCAACAAGGACTAAGTATTTGTCACTGCTAATGTAAATGGTTTCAATTGTCAGTTACAAAAAATGAGACCTCAAAAACAAAACTTAGCCTCTTATGAATCTTGTATCATCATATTTGGGCTATATCATAAGTTCCCAAAAAACAATTAAATAAAAGCAATATTTCATACCACAGCCTTAAAATAAACAGACAGCTTGCACATCACGTTTTACCTTGATGCCTCTAACAATGCAAGGCCGGTTGATAAGACAGGAAGAATGTAAAAGACAAAAAACAAAAATGATGTGAAAATGAGATGAACAAGCACCGGAAACATGTTGTGTGTGTACGGATGTTTCGGGTTCATCTGCATTAAGATGCTTCTCTTGATTCTTGATAGAGACACGACTTGGAAAAGTAGACAACCTCTTTGCCTGGAAAAGACAGGATGTCACTCCCAAATGGTCAACATGCAGTTTTATGAATTTAGCTTTATGAATGCTTACTTTGACGTTTATGTCAGCCAGCTATACACCAGAGAACCACAGATGACCGCAAGAATTGTGCAACACATCATGATCATCATTTTCTTCTACAGAGGTGTAAGTGGGCAGCCAGTGACAGCATGATAACGATATAATGATAGTGGAGGGAAGCAAGGGGAAAGGATGATTGGGAAGAAGAGATGTGGAAGGTGTAGAGAACAGACATACAGAGACAAGGTTAAAATTATGAGGAAGAAACAGAGGAAATCAATGCATGAAGAAAAATAGAAGATGGAAAATGAAAATAACAAAAAGCTGCAAGAAATATTAAATTTGAGAATCTCAGCACTGGTAGTCTACATTTAGTACAAAATATACTCTAAGTGAAAGTGATGTTTATTATATGACACAATTGTTGTACTCCTCATAATTTCCCAGCTCACCCTGCGTGCTTCTTGTTGGAACTTGGCAGCCTTTTTAGTGTCAGCCACGGCTCTTTCAACAAAACCCACAGACTGGTCCATGTTGCTCTCAATCCTGTCAATCATGCTTCCCTGTTGACAAATGAGAACAGAATTAAATCAAAACGGTTATAGTTTTGTTTTATTCTCCTGAAAAGACAAACACATGTACCTGATTTTCCACCAGCACTGCAATGTCCACAAACATGTCGTGCAACTCTTTTATGCTGCTCTCCAGTCGCATAATATCTTTGTGTCGTGCCTCAATCTCACTTAGTGCCTGTTTTGATATCCCAGAGTCCATAATCTATAGAGAAAATAGATTTTTTTTTTTTTTTAAGAAACAGCATTTATATAATCAAAATACAGTACAAATAGTAATATTGTGAAATATTATTACAATTCACATTATTTTATTTTTTAATATATTTTAAAATGTAAATTATTCTTGTGAAGCAAAGTTTAATTTTCAGTCCAGTCTTTAGTGTCACAAGATCCTTCAGAGATCATTCTTATATACTGATTTGCAGCTTAAGAAACATTTTCTAGTTTTATCAGTGTTCAAAACATTTGTGCAGCTTACATTTTTTGTACACCAGGATAATAATTTTCAGGATTCTTTGATGAATAGAAAATCCAAAAAAAAAAAAAAAAGTGATTAGAAACAGAATTTTATTTAACAATGTCACTTTTGATTTTTTTAATGTGTCCTTGAATAAAAGTATACAGGTACATCTCAAAAATTTGAATATTGTGAAAAAGTTCTTTTTTTTTGGTTCTTTTTCATACAGTCTAGATTCATTACATGTAAAGTAAAACATTTCAAAAGTTTTTTTGTTTGTTTGTTTTAATTTTGATGATTAGAGCTAACAGCTCATGAAAGGCAAAAATCCAGTATCTCAAAATATTAGAATATTTACATTTGAGTTTCATTAAATGACCGTCCCTACAGTATAAATTTTGGGTATCTCTTGTTCTTTGAAACCACAATAATGGGGAAGACTGCTGACTTGGCAATGATCCAGAAGACGATCAATGACACCCTCCACAAAGAGGGTAAGTCACAGAAGCTCATTACTGAAAGGGGTGGGTGTTTACAGAGTGCTGTATCAAAGCATATTAAATGCAAAGTTGACTGGAAGTCCTCTTTTCAGATAAAAGTACATTTTGCATTTAATTTGGAAATCAAGGTCTGGAGTCTGGAGGAAGACTGGAGTGGTACAGAATCCAAGCTGCTTGAAGTCCAGTGTGAAGTTTTTGAAGTCAGTGATGATTTGGGGTGCTGTGACGTCTGCTGGTGTCAGTCCATTGTGTTTTATCAAGTCCAAAGTGAATGCAGCCATCTACCAGGAGATTTTGGAGCACTTTATGCTTCCATCTGCTGACAAGCTTTGTGGAGATGCTGATTTCCTTTTCCAGCAGGACTTAGCACCTGCCCACAGTGCCAAAACCACTTCCAAGTGGTTTGCTGACCATGATATTACTATGCTTGATTTGCCAGTCAACATGCCCGACCTGAACCCCATATGGAATCTATGGGATATTTTCAAGAGAAAGATGAGAAACAGTCGTTCCAACAATGGATGAGCTGAAGGCTCAGAAGTGCCTCAGCAGTGTCACAGGCTGATCACTTACATTTACATTTAATTATTTAGCAGACGCTTTTATCCAAAGCGACTTACAAATGAGAACAATAGAAGCAATCAGACCAACGAGAGAACAACAACAGTATACAAGAAGTGCCATGACAAGTCTCAGTTAATCAAACAAATAATACAAAGCAATTTTTTTTCTTCTTCTTCCCAAGAATAGGATAGACAAGAAAAGAAAAGGTAAGTGCTAGTATTAGTTGGTCAAGTGCTGCCCCACCTCACTGATGCTGGAGTTTGTTCTAAAGGAGCCTCAACCAAGTATTGAGTGCATAAATGAACATACATTAAAGAACTTGAGCTTTTCTGTTTTGCAAATGCTTTTTTTGATTGATCTTAGGAAATATTCTAATATTTTGAGATACTGGATTTTTTACTTTCATGAGCTGTAGCTCTAATCATCAAAATTAAAACAAAAAAAAAAACTTTTAAAATGGTTTACTTTACATGTAATGAATCTAGATGTGCATGTGTATATTTCTTTTAAAAAATCTTACTGACTCCAAACTTATGAAGAGCAGTCTAAGTAAAATATCTTACACCCCACACAAATTATAGACAAGTTGTATTCTTACAACAAAACATCACACATAGAAGTTATAGAATAGTACCCACTCCTGCCGTGAATACTGCAGCGTTTCCTCCATCCAGCATTTCCTCCAGCTCTTCATCAGTTGTGGCTTTGCCAGCTGTAAGGCAGGATTCAAACATGTATATAACATTGTGATCACTGACTTTCTTTTTAATCCAACCCTAAAGAAGGTCTGTGTATGTGTTTGTCACTCACTGATCTCCAGCTGTCTTTGGATGCGCCCTTTGCTCTTCTCTCTAAACTCCAATTGGGCTTCATTGTATTTGGTCATCACTTCTACAAATCTCTTAGCAAGAATGGCATGCTAAACAAAGGAGATAAACACTTTATGATTAAAAACATACTACTTGTGGAAATCGCAGTGGTTTATTCGAAGGGCTAGTGGTTACCTGAGATTTCTTTATCCGGATATCTGCTGAAACCCTCTCTTCAGTGTTAGATGCCAAACTCTGCTCAATGCCTGTTTTCAAGGTTGACCAAATAATCCAACTCAGAATTTGAGATAATAGTGATGTAGCATTTTGTCCAATTATCATTGGAGAAAAATTATTTATTTTCATTAACAAACAAAAGAAGAACAGAAAGCTGACTTTTGAGTTTGTTGCGAGCATTGTTGGCCAGTTTCTTTATCTCATTGGTAACTGCTTCCAATTCATCCTGTGTCTCTGGTTGAGAAATGAGATGAGAGATATTCAAAGCATGAATGGGGTAGGGAAGCGATAGAGTAAAATGATAAATAATTTAGAAAATGAAGGTGAAATGTGATTAACAAACTCTGGTCTGATGTAGGTGCAGAGAGGATGACAGAATACAGTCGCTTTATCTCGCCTACATTTTCATCAATCTTGTCTATACTGGTGCGGATTTCTTCAATCTGTACAACACATACAGAAAAATGTCCATTTAACTGCACTCTTAAAAATAAAGGTTCTTTATTGGCATTGCTGGTTCTATAAATAATCTTTAATATCCATGGAAACTTTCCATTGCACTAAAGGTTCTTTTTAATTGGAAAAGGGTTCTTTCGACTCTTAAAACTTTGGCATCGCTGTTAAAACCCCCTTTTGGAACCTGTATTTTTAAGAGTGTGTGACATTCAAATATGCATATTCATTTGAATACAGTGTAGCTGAATCACGTATACCTGAGCGAAGAACTCATCCATAAATTCTTTATTTTCCACTGGAATTTCCACATCATCAGGAGTTTGATCCGACTTCTGTTTTGACATAAACAAACAGCAGAATGTTTAACAACTTGGCAGAAATAGTCTTTTCTCTGCCAGCTAGTTTTTTTGAAAGCGTTTTAGCTGGTTTAAGCTGGTCTTCCAGGTGAAACTGGTGTTTAACTCAACGACCAGCTGGTCTCCAAAGCCTGACCAGCCAACAGACCAGCTTAACCAGGCTGAGAGACCGACCAAGACCAGCAAACTACATTAAGCTGGTTAAGATTTTTTTTCAGCAACCTGTACTTGTTTTTGTCATAAGTTCAAGATAGAATCTATTGCAGCTTATCTTCACTATTTCAACGGAAATTAAACATTACAGAAACGTAACACTTTAATATTTAATACACAGAATTATATTTTAAATACACATTATTGGCCCGATGACAGGGCGGGAGGACAGGGTTTCTATGGATGCGCGCGTCTCGCATCTCAACTATCGGTCACGCGTTTCTACGTGCCTAAAGGCAGTTCAGATACTGTTTACTCTTTTAACCTATTTGTTGTATAATCATGAGTGTAATCTCAGGATAATCACCTATTGCTAACATTTACAGATAGAAAATCTACCCGTAATCGACAATAACTGAATAAAACGACCCAGTTTGTCAATATTGGGCTCAGGCCCTCCCAGGTAACTTAGATCAAACGGTAGCAAATCAGTCCTCAAACCGCCGTGTGTGTGTGTGTGTGTGTGTGTGTGTAATAATAAAATCATAAGATTTTAACATAAGAACATGAGGGGGGAAATCTCTTACCGCTTTTAGTTGTTCCAGTCGGTCCTTCATCGTCAGTTCAATGTGATATGAGATTTAAGATTTTAAATAGCTGTTGTGCTCGATGTAGAAGATAAACAGCAGCGATGCGTTTTCACTCTGGATTAAGTTAATTACCGCACGAAAACACCAAGTTTTCTTACTTTAGACACTGTCAAAAATAAAAAAAAATAGTGGTGTTTTTTTATAGCGTCGCTCTTGTTTTGTAGTGGTCTAAGCCTATCCTCTCAGAGCGGATTAGAGCAACAGTTGTATGCTGGGAAGCTAATCTTCTACCGAGGAGCTCCTTTTTCTGCACTAACACACATGGGACTACTCCAAACTATGGGAATAGGACTAGGACTGAGACTTAAAAATAATAAAATGATAAAATGAAGGAATCATAATCAAGACTGTGAGTAATTCATTTCATTTGAGTACAATTCAAAAAGAAGTCAAAACATCAAGCACTGTTTCACAAATCAGCACATTGACTTAAAGCCAGTCTGACACGGCTTATATGAGACAAAAATGACAAAGATTTCCTGTTCGATTAAAAAGATATTTAAACAAACAAACAAGTTATATATGAAAAAAAATATATAGAAGAGAAAGAAAATCTTCATCTTAAACATGCATTGATTGCTCGTATGAAGAAACTATGTAAAATACAAATTGAGTTACAATATAAGAAAAGGCCAGACATTGTGAAAGGTTTGGACAGAGCATTAATTTATTACATACGGTCCACAAGTATTTAGTCTTTGTACAGTACTCGCAAGGACAAATAAACTGTCTTTACCTGTAAGGATATAATGTGAGATATATTCAACACAACTGTCGAAGTGCTTTTGTTTCTTACAGCTCTTCATTTAAATCCAATGGATGGTCAAAATATGAAAGGAAGAAGGGTGAAAATGGGAAGGATGGATCTCCTGGTTCAAAATGACAACGTAACAGTAGCCTCAAAGTAGTGCGTCATCTTTGGTGGTTTTCAAGAATAACTTACACAACATACCTCAACATTTGCTGTGTGATGGTCACGCTGTGTTGAATGAAAAGTCAAAACGACAGCTTTAGATGTACACAGAAATGTTTCAATCTGAGGCACCACTTTAAGGCTGCTGTAGTTTACGGACATGAATGTGTGAACTTAATTTTCACAAAAAAGTCAGTCCCTGGGCATTGAAAATGAGTACTCAGCACAACAGTAACTGTCTAAAAGCAAATATTCCATGTCCAATTGAAACTGTGATTACTGGTAAGAGAGCATGGTGAAGAGTATATAGTCACTGTGTTGAAATGAGACAGTCCATGACATTTATTTATCTGTAGAGATAGTCAGCTTGGATGTTGGCAGCGATCTCAGCCTCCCACTTGTCTCCATTGTTGAGGAGTTTCTCCTTGTTATAAAGCAGTTCCTCATGAGTCTCTGTGGAGAACTCAAAGTTGGGACCCTAAGAAAAAGATAGACAGGAAAAGGTGGACATTAACTCTTTTTAAACACCTGCTTATTTTGTACATTTGACTTCTCATTCTGCGCAATATTGTAATAATTCTCCAAATAATTTTATGCACATTATATAATATGTGACCCTGGACCACAAAACCAGTCTTAAGTTGCACAGGTATATTTGTAACAATAGCCAACAATATATTCTATGGGTCAAAATTATAGATTTTTCTTTTATGCCAAACATCATTAGGATATTAAGTAAAGATCATGTTCCATGAAGACATTTTGTAAATTTCCTACTGTAACTATATCAAAACTTAATGTCTGATTAGTAATATGCATTGCTATGAACTTCATCCACCCTCAGATTCCAGATTTTCAAATAGTTGTATCTCTGTCAAATATTGTCCTATCCTAATAAACCATACATCATTAGAAAGCTCACACACACACACACAAAAACACAAATACATATATATATATATATATACCACACAAAAAAAAAAAAACACACACACACACACACACACACACATACATATATATATATATATATACTTTAGCATTTAAAAATTAGGGGTCAGCAAGATTTCATTAAAGAAATTAATGCTATTATTCAGCAATGAGGCATAAATTAAATAAAAAAATACAGAAAAAAAATTCAAAATTTTACAAAAGACAACCATAAAAAATATCCAACATTTAAACTTACATAACATCAAAGAATATAAAAAAAAAGCAAAATCACCAAATCAGTATACAAATCATTATTTAAATTTGTAATGACTGGTAAAAACAAAAACAACATGAAAATCATTATGCAACATTTTTTTTTATATAACATTAAAGTTGATAATAACCATCAAAATCACCAAATCAGTATACTAGAATGATTACTGTAATGACTGGTAAAAATTCACATTATATTTTAACATATAAAATGGCTATTTTTTTTAATTGTGATAATATTTCACAATATTACTGTTTTATTGAATTTTGATCAAATAAATGCAGAATTGGCCAACATAAAAGACTTCTTTCAAAAACATCTCTCAAAAAATCTTACTGACCCCACATTGTACTGTATATTGTATTTGTTTTCTCTCACTATATTCTTAATATTGTATTGTGCTGTATTAACTTTGATAGCTTTTTTTCCAAATTACCACAGTTCCACTAGAAACCAGTTTTGAAAGTATTAAACAACGTGTTAAAAGACATGATGAGTAGTTGAAACGTGCTGTGAGAGGCTCACCTCTACAATAGCATCCACAGGGCAGGCCTCTTGGCAAAAGCCACAATAGATCCAACAGTCCACACCTATCTCATAACCTATAGTTATCCCCCACACGTCGGCACGAGGTTCTGCCTCAATTGTGATCGCCTGAGAGAGAGAAAAACATGGGGGTCAGTTTGCACATTTAAATTGTACTATTACTGTGCAAATAATTAAACCTGCATGCAATTACTGCTTGTCATTAAGCCCTGTTCACACCAAGAATGAAAATAACTATAAAGATATTAGCATCCACACCAGTGGACGATATTGTCTGTTTATTATAACTGCACGCTCGTCTGCTGCTTTAAATAATCTCGAGCTCATTATAGCAAGATTGATTCTGACTGGGTGTCAATGTTTGTATTGTTCATCAGCTGGGAAAAAAAGGTGATTTTAACGATATCGTTTCTCTGTGCCTTTATCGTTATAACTGTGGTGTGGGCTATTCTTTAATATTGAAAATGATTTTTAGAACTATATCTTTATCATTATCTATATAGTTATCCTCCTTTTTGTGAACGGGCCTTTACACTGTTAAGTTATATTAGAAGGAACAAGGCCAATCAGAAAGAAAGTATACCTGGGCTGGACAAATGGCCTCACAAAGTTTACACGCAATGCACCGCTCCTCTCCAGAGGGGTACCTGCGCAGCGCATGTTCCCCACGGAAACGGGGCGACAGAGGGCCCTTCTCGAAGGGGTAGTTGATTGTGGCAGGTTCACGGAAAAGGTAGCTCATGGTCATTCCCAAACCTGCATCAACACAAACATCAGCTGGTACCTACTTTTAGAGGTATTTGTGTGATGGCTTTAAGGACGTGCTTTAGAAGTCTCATGTTGTTACTGACCTCTGAACAACTCTGTCCACAGAAGAGTCTGAGCCGCACGGTCCGTGATGGACTTCATATCTGTGGCTTCCTCCTGGTCATTGACATACTCTGCACATAGACAAAAGTGATGATATAGGAAAAGGATTAATACCAAGACCATATTTTGTACCACACGATACTTACTAATCCCTGCTCTGTGTGCAGATAGGCTGAGAGGACGTGCAAGATTTTGACTGACCAGAAATGACCCTAAGAAGTAAGCACATGATATAATCACTCATCTGAGAAACAAGACTTTATTTTGATTTCATATACAGGCATATATAAATCTCATTTTTTTTTTAAACTCATATATTGCTTCTGTTCTAATCATTCTTAGACTCACCTGGCCTGGATACGGTGTAGACCACACGTAACGCCGCAGACATCTCAGTGAAGTGCACTGTGAGTGAAAGGGACAAAGATGAGAGATGGAAACTAGGGTTTGTTATATTTATTTTCTCAGATTACAACACCAAACATACTTGTGGACATATACTGACAACTTTTAAACATCTAATTTTGACATAATGGTCAGAAAAAGGCTCATTCAAGACATTCAATATTGTATTGCATTGCAACAGTGTGCCACGATTGTAACTTCCCCTTACATAACGTAAACAAAACCCTAAACATTGGTTCCGCTGACATCGCGAGACAACTGACGCATGAATGTCGTTAATTTAAACACCACATATAAATTATCGCCATTTAATCTATAGACAACATGTAACACGTCCAAAATAATAAAGCAACTGTTTGACTGGGCAGCCCAGAAACTGTAGGACTGCAGCAAGTGGCTTAGGACAGAAGCTCATGCATGTCCGTTTCAGCCGACTACTTAGCTTTCCACATATTTACCACTCACTTTCGCCAATGTGCATTTATATATTTAAACTTTGCCTAAATATCTATAACTTTGTGTTTTTTATTCAAAGTTAAATGCTGTCCGTGAGATGTTGGAAGTAGCTTAACCACAGGCTGATTTTCTCAAGGACTTTCAATGACTATACCGCTATTATTCGTATAACATTTCTACCAATATTTGCGTTTCTAAGATTGTATTAATTATATCGGTTTCAAAAAAAATCCGTGCATATTCACTTAAAAGATAGATAGCGAATGCAAAGAGTTTAAAAACCAGTTCGCACTCACCGAACACTCGCTATTTGGCCTTCTCAACCAGAACAGCGGACGATTGAGGAAATATTTTATTTTTGTTTTTTACTAAATTTTTTTTTTATTTATTTATTTAAATGATTGTTATAAAAATTTTTACTAAATATAAGACAGAACACATACGCAAAATGATTGGGGGAAAAAAGAAAGAAATAAAAAAAAATAAATGAATAAAATAAACACACAAAAATAATACACCTAATAAAACCTTTATTATATACGCGTGTTTCTTTATGATATAAAATAGTGAACATTGTGGTTCAGAATTTTGTTCTATAGTACAGGGGAATATAAAATAATTGCAATAATAATAATAATAATCAATGCAAAATTCCATCGAGATTTGGCTTTAACTTTGGCTTTATGAAAGTGCAATTTACAAAGAAAGAAAAGGAAATTATTAAATTAGCCTAGAGAGAGAGAGAGAGAGTGAGAGAGAGAGAGAGAGAGAGAGAGGAGAGGAGAGGTACGTTTCCAATTATAATTCACCTAACATTGTTATTAAATAAATAACGATCCAATACATATTATAACTTACAATTAATGATGAAACATTTAATTGATTTTATTCTAAAACGATCCTTTACTTAAACATAAGTTTATTTTGTTTCTAATAGCCTATAATTTTCACAGTTGTTAAATTTATGTATTTATGTGATGAAAGTTATAATTTCCTAACCTTCTGACATGCCATAGTTTTGAAAATAGTTTTGGACTTGAGTGAGATATGAGTTGATAAAATAAGATATGCAGCTGTTTAAATTGCTAAAATGACATTTCAGAGGGATTATTTTTCTTATACTATGAAATATGCTACGAAGCCATTAGTGCTGTCACTGTGAAGAAAGCTGAATAAGTGTTTGATGGTTAAAGCTTAATGAAGCAGGATCAGTTTAATTACAGAAAGCTGTGACGTATGTCTGCATGTAATCACTGTGTTCAGTGCTCTCTGTATCACATATCCACAAAACAACTGAGTGTGAAGCTTTCTTTTTTCTAATTGTTTGGATTATCTGTAGGTCTCTGCTTCAGTGACAAAGTAAGTCGATTACCTTTACATAAAATTCTCTGTCATGTTCTCTGTGATGAAGATAAATCTGTGCTGTTTCATAGATTGAACTGCTCGAGTCACAGAGTGATGGCTGAAGTATAATTTTTTGAATTTTAATGCTAAATTGAATCCTGCTTTCTGAATAATATTCTGATTCATTTCAGTGAACACTTCAGATAATATAACAGAATCAGAGGAGAATTATTGGTCCAGAACTGAGAAGTCTGTGCTCATTCCCATTCTCACCACTGAGATGGTACTGGGTGTTTTGGGAAATGGATTGGTTTTGATAGTCAAAGTTGTAGTAAGAATAATATATAATTTTATAAAATAATATATAATTTTATTTAAAAAAGAAAACAAGGAAAAAAAAGTTTAAGGGATGCAATCGGTTTTAAAATATAATGCCTCATGCCTTTATTTTATTTTTTGCTCTCTCACAGTGTAAAGACCATTTTCAGTGCCTTTACTGGCTGCCACTTTTCAGTCTCACACTCTCAGATTTCCTTTGCTCCATCCTCATAATCTGTGGCTCCCTCTTAGCCGTACTGAGTGAAGGTCAGATTTCTCCGTGGTGTGAGGTGGTGAGCCTGCTAAAGTTCACCTTCATCACCTCTTCCATTGGAAGCATAGGTATGGTTATGACAAGGAACAATTGATCTCTGGGATATCTTTTATACTGCTTTCATTGTAATAAGCAATAAAGAACAATAAATTAACACCCTATTGTACACCTGAATGGTTGCAGGAGGATGCATTGGATCCTGTACTCTGTCATAGCTTCCATTTAAATTTTTATTGAAAAAGCAATGTTCATAAATATATACAATTTGATGTTTAAAATTTCTTAAAAGCAATGTATAATTAGTTTTAAAATGTTATTGTCAAGGAAAAACACAGATTCAATTTGCAGGTTCAACTCAAATTTAAATTTCAAAACACAAAACTCGGCTGGAGCTGATGGCCAGAAGCTGTAATTCAAGGCAGAGATTAGAGGAAGGATGAGGGGAACAGTCCAAACGAGCCTCCAGAAGCATCCATACTGACCAAATTTCAGTGAAAACAGCTCACACACACACAGCACCAGCACCAACGCAAAAGAAAAAGAGTAGAGAGGGAACAGCTCACAGACTCCAAGCATCCATACTGACGCAATGTCAGGGCAGAGAGTTCCTTGTTGAGTGTGCCAAGGGGGGCAGGAGTGGAGAAGCCACAAAGCACGGTTCTGGTAATGTCAGGGCAGGAACTAGGGAACAGAAGTCTAATGAAACAAGAGGCAGAGAGCAAGAAAAAGACAAACTGAGAACACTAAACTGGACTTAGAGCCTATGAAAGCATGGCAGGATAAAACACAACAAGACTGGGAGTAGGTCATGAACAAAGTGTAGCATGTTCACACCATAACTGTCAGACACAAGACTAAACAAGAGGGGAACTTAAAAAGAGGGAGAATTAAGGAATTAACAAGTCACAGGTGTGACGGCAGCTGAAGTAGTTAATAAGAATGATGAGGAGGGAACCATGAAGACAACGAGCACATGGCGAACTGTCAAAACAAAGACAAACAACAACAACCTGTTGATCAGACCGAAGAAATGACAACACCCCCCCCCCCCCCCCGAAAACCCTTATCCAGAACCTCCCGGCGATCCAACCACCAGTCCACCAGAACTGGGGGCGTCTAACATCCAGGAGAAAGTCTCACGCTGTACACTGGAGTGCCATCCACTATACAGGGGTGGGGGGGGGGGGGGTCGGGAAGAAACAGGATTAAGAGGGGAATGAAACACAGGCTTAACCCTGGACACATGGAAGACAGGGTGAACCCGACCAAGCATGTAAGGAAGCTTGAGCGGCACTGCCACTGGACTCAGAACCTTGGTAATATGATATGGCCTAATGAACCTGGGTGCCAACTTATGAGAAGGCACCTGGAGAGGCAGGTCCTTGGTGGAAAGCCATACTTTCTGACCACACATGTAATAAGCAGGAGTCCTGTGACGATCAGCCGCTGCTTTGGTCCGTCTGGAAGCCCAGGCCAAGACCTCCTTACCCTCCTCCAGGTGCGGTGACACCAACGGATGAAGGCCAAGGGAAAAAAAAAGAGGTGGTTGATAACCCATGGAACACTGAAAGGGATACATACCTGTGGATGCTACAGGAAGGGAATTGTGGGAATATTTGACCCATGGTAGCTGCTGACTCCAAGAGCTCGGACTATGTGATGCCAGACAACAGAGAGCTCTCTCGAGATCCTGGTTGCTTGCTCGGACTGCCCATTGGTCTGAGGGTAAAAACCTGAAGACAGACACGTCAAGGCCCCAATCTGTCTACAGAACTTTCCAAAACCGAGAAACAAATTGTGGTCCTCTGTCGGAGACCACATCCACCATAAGACCATGAATCCGGAAGACGTTGTCCACCACCACCTGTGCTGTCTCCTTGGCGGAGGGGAGTTTGGGCAATGGAATGAAATGGGCCGCCTTGGAGAAGCGATCCACCACCAACATAATCACGGTGTTGCCTCTCAATGGGGGAAGGCCAGAGACAAAATCAAGGGCCAGGGAATGGGCAAAAGCTGCAACAGACCAACAGGAGACTGGTTAGAAGTCTTATTGAGCAAACACACTGAGCAAGCCAACACAAACTGCCTGACATCGTGGACCATGGATGGCCATCAGAATCGATGACGGATGATGGCCAGCAATCTCCGAACCCCTGGATGACAGGCTACTCTGGATTCGTGACCCCACCGGAGGACCTCAGGACACAGCACAACTGGCACAAACAACTGACCCTCTGGACACCCCCTTGGGACCTCCCCCTCCCCCACAGCCTTAGGGATCCCACCACCACTCCCTTGGGGAGAATGGTGTCAGGAGCCACATCCCTCCCAGGACCCATGAACAGACGAAAAGGGACATCAGGCTTTGTGTCCTTGGAACCTAGCCAATACGAGAGGGAGAAGTTAAACCGCCCAAAGAAAAGTGCCCAGCGGGCCTGGCGAGCATTCAACCTCTTGACCGTACGGATATATTCCAGGTTTTTATGATCCGTCCAAATCAAGAAGGGCTGCGCTGCTCCCTCCAACCCATGTTGCCACTCCCCCAGAGCCAGCCTGACTGCCAGCAGCTCCCTGTTACCCATGTCATAATTTTGTTCTGCAGGGCTCAGGCAGTGAGAAAATGGCACAGGGGTACACCTTCTCATCTCTAGGGGACCGTTGGGACAGAACCGCGCCTACCCTGACCTCCGAGGCATCCACCTCAACAATAAACTCCCATTCAGGATCTGGAAGACAAAGAACAGAAGGAAAGATGAAACGGGACTTAAGAACATCAAAGGCCTCCTGAGCCTAAGAATTCCACCTGAACGGTACCTTGGGTGAGGTGAGTGCTGTTAAGGGTGCAGCAACCAGGCTAAAGTTCTGGATGAATCGCCTATAGAAGTTGGCGAACCCCAGGAACTGCTGCAACGCCTTCTGAGAGTCAGGGGTTGGCCACTCTGCTATCGCCCTTACCTTAGCAGGATCAGCTTTGACCTCCTCCGCTGAAATAATATGCGCTAAGAACGAAACTGACTTCTTGTGGAACCCACTTCTCCGCCTTGACAAAGCTGGTTCTCCAGCAGCTGTTGTAGCACCTGACAAACGTGTTGAGTGTGTTCCTGCAAGAAGGGGGAGAAGATGAGGATATCATCGAGATACAGACAAATCAGTTTACCATGTCTCTCAACACATCATTGATCAGGGCCTGGAAGACAGCTGGGGCATTGGTAAGCCCGTTCAAAGTGTCCCAGTATTCAAGTGTCCTGTAGGGGTATTGAAGGCTGTCTTCCACTCATCCCCCTCATGGATACGGACCAAATGGTAGGCATTGCGGAGGTCTAATTTAGTAAAGACCTTGGCTCCCTTTAACAATTCAAAAGCAGATGACATCAGAGGCAGAGAATTCCTGTTTTTTATGGTGATGTCATTTAGTCGCCGATAATCAATGCAAGGACGCAGGGAGCCATCCTTCTTAACGAAGAACCCAGCGCCAGCAGGTGAGGAAGAGGGATTCCTTAATATACTTGTCCATGGCCTCTTTCAGGACCAGACAGAGAGTACAAATGCCCTTTAGGTGGAGAAGTGCCTGGGAGGAGATTGATGGCAGTCATACGGCCAGTGAGAATGTAAGGTCTTGGCCCGGGACTAACTGAAGACCCGGCAAAGATTGTGGTACTCCGCCGGGAGTCCGGAGAGATCAGCAGTCTCCACCTGAAACACAGAAAACAAGGAGACAGGAGACAAGGCAGCACCTAAACACGAAGCAAGACAGGACTGACTCCAAGATAACAGTTCCCTGACCAATCCACGTGAGGGTTGTGCTGCACCAACCATGGGTGCCAAAAGACAACAGGAGCACCTGGGGAGTCAAGGAGGTACAGCGCAATTCCCTCAGTGATTGCCAGAGACCACCAGACTTACTGAAGGGGTGGAGTGGGTGATGAAGAGGAGAAGGCCATTGAGGGAGCAGACAGAGATGGGGAAAGGGAGAGGAATGGCAGGGATGCCCCACTGCGCTGCAACAAACATCCAAGAAATTGCCCTCAGCCCCTGAATCAACAGGAGCGAATGGTGTCCTCATCCTGAACAGAGACAGGGAGCAGGGTACGAGACTTGGGGGACTCAAGACACAGAGAAGTGCCCCGGCTTACTGATGGGCCCCGGCTTTTAAAGGACACCGGATGGCTCTGTGTCCAGGCTTCCCACAATATAGGCAGAGACCTCGAGCCAGTCGATCCTGCTTCTCCTTGGCTGTGAGACGAAGGCGTCCCACCTGCATGAGCTCCAGGTCGACTACAGAAGGTGAGGCGGTAAGGGCAGAATTGGAAGCTCCCTCATCCAATGTCCAGGAGGGTCGTGCAGTCCACCACTGACGGCGTCGCTGAATACGCCCCTCCATGCGCAGTGCCATTTCCACTAGGGAGTCAAAATCACGAGGCAGCTCATGAGTAACAATTTCATCTTGGATCACATCATCCAGCCCCTCCCGAAACCTAGCGCACAAAGCAGCTTCATTCCAGTCACAGGAGGCCGCCAGTGTTCTAAACTGGATGGAATAATCTGTGACTGAGCTACCATCCTGATTCAAACGTTCCAGTTGGGAGGCTGCCTTGTCACCCTGAGCAGATCTATCAAACAGCTTAATCATATTGAGGTAAACTGAGCATCTCACACAGCAGTTGCCCACTCATGGACCCTCACTTTCAGGAGGGTGATCACAAATGCCACCTGAGACTCCTCCGTAACATAATGGCGGGGCTGGAGTGCAAAGACCAAGGAGCACTGGGACAGGAAGGCCCGGTACGAATTTGGATCGGCATCATAGGGAGGAGGGCTGTTGGCATGGGGCTCTGGCTCAGCCGGAGGTGGAGAACAGATAACAGACAGCAGATCAACTGGCCAGGGCCTCCTGCTGGAGTTCTTGCACCCGGATATTGAGTTCAGCTACCTGGGCTGTCAGTAGGTTGACTTTCCTGGAGGTGGCCATTAACTGGGTGGAATGCTGGCCAAGGAGAATGCCCTGTTGTGTCACAGCAGTCCTGACTTGGTCTGCTCCTGCTGAATCCATTTCTGGTCTGACCATTCTGTCAAGGAAAAACACAGATTCAATTTGCAGGTTCAACTCAAATTTATTTAAATTTCAAAACACAAAACCCGGCTGGGGCTGATGATCAGAAGCCATAATTCAAGGCAGAGATTAGAGGAAGGATGAGGGGAACAGTCCAAACGAGCCTCCAGTCACTCCACTAGGCAGAGAGAGTAAGGCATAGGGAGATTAGCGCACACAGTCCAAGCATCAGTGCCAATGCAACATCAGAGTGGAGTGAGAACAGCACACACAGTCCCAGCATCAATGCTGACACAACATCAGAGTAAAGAGAGAACAGCTCACAGACTCTAAGTGTTAGTACTGGCACTTCATGAACTAGCCAAAGAGTCCAAGCATCAGTACTGAAGCAACATCAGGGCAGAGAGTTCCTTGTTGAGTGTGCCGAGGGAGGCAGGAATGGAGAAGCCACATAGCACAGTTCTAGTAATGTCACGGCAGGAACTAGGGAATAGAAGTCTGGTGAAACAAGAGTCTGAGAGCAAGCAGAAGAGAAGACAAACTGAAAACACTAAACTGCACTTAGAGCCTATGAAAACACAGCACAGCAGGACAAAACACAACAAGACTGTGAGTAGGTCACGAACAAAGTGTAGCATGTTCACACCACAATGGTCAGATGCAAGACTACACAGGAGGGGAAATTAAAAAGAGGGAAAATTAAGGAATTAACAAATCAGAGGTGTGACGGCAGCTAAAGTAGTTTATAAGATAACGATGGGGAGGGAACCACGAAGATAACAAGCACATGGCGAACTGTCAAAACAAACACAACAACAACCTGCTGATCAGACCGAAGTCATGACTGTTAATGTTTAAAATAGTTTTTTTTTTTTTTTTTAAGTTAATATCCTTCATATGATTAAACAAGTCTGTAATTTGAGTTTCAATGTATTTATTTACTTATCTTTAATTATGGTACATTACAAAAAGTGTTTGTCTTAAAAAGTTATCTAAAAAAAAAAAAAAAAAAAAAAAAAAAAAAAAACATTTCTGCATTGATCTCAGCTTATAGTAAATATAAAATATAAAAAGTTATTTGGTTATTTAAAAATTCTTAATATTATTAAAGAAAGTCTTTAAACTTTAGTTTCAAAGATTTTTTTAAATTAGGATGATTTAGAAAAGTTATTCTAAAAACGGAAAATTAACTTCTCGTTTGTGTCTTAAAAATAATCAATAAATGATCAAAAACCATTATCAATAGAAGAGGTATGTCACAATAATACATATCTTTTCTTCTTGGCTTGAGATTGTTTACTAGTTTCATTATTATAAGTAATAAATTATTATTTGGTTATGTAAAAAGGGTTACATTTTTAATATGATTAAAGTAAGTCTTTGAACTTGAGTTTCAAATGTTTTTAAATATATTTTTAGAACTTTCAAAAGAACATAATTTGAAATTGAAATCTTTTGTAACATTATAAATGTCTTTACTGTCACTTTTGATCAATTGAATGTGCCTCGCTGAATAAAAGTATATATAGTATATATTATATATATATTAAGGTGAATCAGAAAAAGCTATTCTCAGAATGAAACTCCTCATTTGTGCCTTAAAAATGTATCTATATATATAAAAAGAGTTATTTCACAATAACACCATTCTTTTCTTCTTTGTCCTCAGCAATTCTCTGTGTTCAGAGATATATGGGAATTCCTTCCAAAGGCAAAAAGCTGTCTGTTCTCATGGCGGTGGCATGTGTAGCATCATGGTGCACTGGAGCTATATTTGGAGCAGTACCAGTAGTCTATGACTGGATAAAGTGAATGAAAATGCTTAGAAATGCTCAAATTTAGGCATCAACATGACTTCTCACTATACTCTGCATGCCATTTTCAGGTATGATCCAGCAGAAATGCTGTGTGCAGTTTTCTGGGAAAGCAGTTACTCTGACATGCTGGTTTACATCCTCTGTGCCTTCTCCATCTCCATCTTCATCCCATTTCTCCTCATACTCTCTTGCTCCATCCTGACTTATACTGGCTATGGGAAAGACTGTTCCAGGTTTGTAGAGTTGGAAGTAGTGAACACAGAATGCTGAAAGGTTTCATATGGATTTTCAAAGGAATAGTTCATTCAAAATTGAAAATGTTCAAAAAAATTTACTCAACCTCAGTACATTCATGAGTCTATTTTATCATTAAAAAAAGATTTGAATAAATCTATCATTAGATCACTTGCTCACCAATGGATCATAAGCATTTAACTCCACAAGTCAGAATGAGAGTCCAAACATCTGATAAAAACATCACAATAATCCAAACAAGCATGAAGCTTTTTGCTCCACAAGGCATTAAATGATGGACTGGAGTTGTGTGGATTATTGTGATGTTTATATCATCTGTTTGGCCTCTCATTCTGACGGCACCCATTCACTGTATTGGTGATTCGATCCATTGGTGAGCAGGTGATATACCGGTAATGCTAAATTTTTCGTCATTAAATGTCAACATTTTATCTAGCCAGGGTGACCTGTCCTCTATCACGCCACTGCTGGTGTTCTTGTATCTGCTCTGCTATGCTCCATTTGCTGCATCTGAGGTGAGAAAAATCTGTTAGTGTGGAATCATATTCTGTTTTGTCCATCTTTTAGGAGTCAAAGGCTTGATTTGAATGTGTTTTTCCATATTAACAATTCTGTTTATTCTTGTTTTGTTAGTTAGTTCTCCTTGGAAGGCTTGATTTGTCCGCATCCCCTGAATGGCTGCGATCACTATCTTCAGTAATGGCGTTTCTGGACTGTGGTTTAAACCCCTTTATCTACTGCACAAATAAAGACTTCCGAAAAGCAGTACTCATACTGTTCTGGAACAAAAGGAGATCAGTTTTTCCCAATCCAGTGCTAACCGGCATTACAAGGCTTGCAATATGAAGATTTACAAGCAATACGATTTTTTTTTTCCTGTGCAACACATTTTGTAATGCAACTCATCGTGATTTTAACTATCATAGGGAGAAATGACACTCTGTCTCATGGCTAGATGCATGCTGAGATTTCAGTAAAGGCAGACATGCAGCTAATAAAAATGATAAAGATGTTTTGCTTTAATGTTAAGGCAAGTCAAGGCTATCCATAATTATACTGTGCATTTACATTCATTTTCTATTCATCTTCAAATTGACAAACCTGAGAATGAAGCTTAGGACATGACATCATGAGCTACACACACACACACACACACACACACACATTAAAATGCATCAAATAGTGAATGTGTAAACACACACATACATTGGTTTTTATGGTTTATGGGGACTCTTCATATGCATAATGATTTTTATACTGTAACAGCCTACACCAACCCTACAAATACCCTTTACAGAAAACTTTGTGCATTTTTAGATTTTCAAAAAAACACAATCTGACTGATTTTTAAGCCTTCTGAATTACGGGGACACCGAAGGTGTCCTCATAAATCACCTTCATGATATAATACCTCTGTCATACCCATGTGTCCTCATAAACCACATAAGCACACACACACACAATTAAAATGCCTCATGCCTCAGTGACACAATATTACAGTTGAAGACAAGACTAAATTAGGGTTCGTACATGTCATGTTCATTGCCTTATTATTCAGCTGAATAAATGTACGTGCATTTATGAAGAGCGTTTGTGTGCATTTTCACTAAGGCGGGTGAGAAAACAAAAGCTGTAATGAAACTGCAGAATGTCGCAAACTATCCACCAAAAATTTCCAGAAAAATTTAGAAACACCCAGTACTCTGCAAGAGAATGATCCAGAAGCTTGAGAACCACGAAACCAGCGCAGGACAGCAGGGCCAAGCAGAGGTAGCGCATGGACGCAGTGTCTCCGAGGTTCACCTGCGCTCGGACGCCTTTGAACACAGCGAAGGCGATGTGACAACCCAGGGCTACTTCAAACCCTCGGTCGTGAAAGAGCGCCAGTCCATAGCTGAGGACAGAGCACGATTCCACCATCAAGGCGTAACGGGACGACCAGCCTTTGTCAACGACATGACACCACACCAGCACCCACGCAAAAATAGGTAAAGTGAACCACTGGTCCAAAACAGAGGGCGCGCGCCGCAAGGTGGCCAAGCGGACCCACTGCACCGGTCCATATGTCACTGCCATTAGCGCAAACACGTCTTTGGTGTAGACGGCTGCACAGGTGTCTCTATTGTCTGACATCGGTTGCAAGATCCAGTAGATACCTAATAATATGTATCCCAAGTTTATCAGACAGTTAAACGGCATTGCCAAGAATGCAGGAAGGTTGTCGACTTTCTTTTCCGCATAGTGATCATACGCGACATCCACCAAAACTTTGTCGAAAATGTGAGTGTTTGCAAGCGCAATGCAAAGCAGGAAGGGTATGAGAACGTGGACGAGCGCTGACATTGCCATTTTCTAATATAAAAAGAGACAGTCAAGGTCAAAATGACAGTAGCAATACATGTGGAATGTTGTGTACAAAGTACAAAACAGTGGTTGGCTTCCGCATTCTAGATCACGTGAGGACCACTGCAGCCTTTCATTGGTTATGACAGTGAACTGGGAATTCTGTACAACAATTCTGCTCATACTAGCTTTGTATAATGCAGTATGTATGAAGGCTATCTGTGTACAGTGAGCATATTTCCGGTATATGGAATAGCTCAGGGCTGCAAAACTCAGTTCCTGTAAAGCAAAGCACCAAATCTTTTAGGCTTACTGGAAAACTTCAAAAAGTCCTACTACAATCAAGTCTTTCAGGCTTACTGGAAAACTTCAAAAAGTCCTACTACAATCAAGTCTTTCAGGCTTACTGGAAAACTACATAGCATGTTGGAGCAGGGTTGGAACTGGAAAATACATTTAGAATCAACATTTGTGACTATGGACCACAAAACCAGTCATAAGGGTCAATTTTTTGAAACTGAGATTTATACATCATACGAAAGCTGAATAAATAAGCTTTCCTTTGATGTATAGTTTTTTAGGATAATATTTGGCTGAGATACAAGTATTTGAAAATCTGGAATCTGAGGGTGGAAAATAAATAAATAAATAAAAATGTTTGAGAAAATCGCATACAGTACATGGGTCATTAGTATTAATTTATGATCCTGAATGTAGCCCAAAGATTAAGTGGAAAGTCTCAGAAGGAGTTCTTCAGACATTCCTGTTTGTCAAGTTTGTGTTGACCAATACGCTTACTTCTAGCTGGCCAGTCCTCCTGCAATGACAAAAGGTTTCTTTGGCATTTCTTGTCTTGAATTCTCTGATTTTTTTCTCGAAGAGATGTTTCCTGGTTTTCTATTTACAGTAAAAACTGGAATCTACTGAGTTGAATGCTTGAATCTATGAAAAATAACATAGTGTTAAGACACATTAACATTTGTTTAAACTATTGAGTTAATGTATTTTTAATATCAGTTAATACTTAATAAATGGAGTATACATTCAAGGCTGAAAGAAGGTGGAACGTGAGATCACATTTAGAAAACAGGTTTTGGCAGTACAGAAATACTAGACTATAAAAGGAAGAAGGCAGTGACTGAGAGACGAAGACACAAGGTATTTCACACAGGTTGCACAACTGCTTTGTGTGTGCTATTGATTGGTTTGAAGAAAAAAAAAGCCATAAGGTTTTATACACTTCAGACTGATGGAGCAATGCTGGATATGACTTGAAGGATGAATGAAATGAGAGACCATGGAGGAACAAACAGCAAAGGTATGAAAAATAGATGCTAAACATAATAGATAAGATTTTGCAAAAACGCATTTAAGTTTTTAAAGAGCACAAAAAGATCAAATGATAAGATTTGTATGATATAATATATAAAAGTAAATGGGATGTCACAAGTATTGTAAACAAAACAAAGTAGTACTGGTACTAAAACACTCTTAAAAATAAAGGTTTGTTTGGCATCAATGGAACCTTTAACACTCATGGAATCTTTCCATTGCACAAAAAGTGTGTGTGGAAAATGTTTCCTTAGATTATTAAAATGTTAATAAAAATAAAAAGGTATATTGATAAAAAAAACTCATCAAAAAAACTTAAAAAAACTGAATAAATAAATACAAATACTAAAACAAAAAAAACATAATAAGTCTGTTTTCATGCAGAGCGATGCGAGGAATGGTCTGCAGAATGATATTCCACGACTGCAGTCTATGCTGGCAAAACTTAATCTAAAACACAAACATCCCAAAACAGACAATGTTAAATTACATCCAGGTACAGCCTGTAAAAGTATGTTTTACCATTCTCTGGAGCCTGTAGAAGGAATAAAAAATGAAGAAAACAGGAAAGAAAGCACAGTCAGATCTGGTGATGAGGAGCAACCAACTAGGAGTTCTGAAACAAAAGATGGAAATGAAGCTGTTGAAGAGGTCAAAGAGCTTCCAGAAGCATTTCCTAAATGGGAGAGGAAGAGTATACTCCCTGACTGTTTGTCCATAGAAATCCAGATGGGAAAATTAGGTCGCCAGCCAAGAGAAAGTGAGTCTTTGGAGGACAAAAAGAGCACAGAGATGGAAGAGCATGTGGCTGGAGCTGCATTATTACCTAACAATCAATATCAAGAAATGTCTGCACACACATCTTACCTCTCTGTGTCCTCCGATAAAGTGGACTCTGCACAGATGGGGTTGAAGCATGAACCAGATGAAGCTTGTGGTCCTTCAAAACAGTATGTCAGTATGGATACAAGCAGGGTTCTAACCCATCAAACAGCTGTGAATGTTACAGGCAAGAAAACAAGGTCCACTTCAGATCCAGTAACCCAGGAATCCAGTAAATCCTTTAATCCAATAAAGGAAGAGAGACCCCTCTCAGCTCCAAGTATTTCAAACCTACGGGAATATGAAAAGTATGAAGATTTTGCAAATGCAATGCCAGCCAAAAGCTTCAGCAAAGCTGCTAAGATTTTGGGACAGGGGTATTCAGGCATGAGCATAGGAAATGTGGAACATGACAACTCACTCACCAAAACGCAAAAGAAAGGAGTGAAAAACAAAATGAAGAATCTTACTCAAAAACTGATGGAAAAGCTTAAAGATAAACATGATTGTGAGCATGCTGGCAGGAGAAGCATCCAAGACAGCATGGAAGAAGAAGAAGGACAAAAAGTATGTTTACTTCCTCATACTTCTATGACAGATCTCTTATACTAAGAATGAATGTAAATCAATGTTGTGACTTATAATTAACTTTTTTAGTTCATATTTAACTATTGCACTTTTCATTGGGTTGCTTTTCAAACCTAAATCACAATGAATCACCTTGCAGCTGAATTCCATGGAGGTGGAAGCCGAGGATCAAGCTATTCCACCACCACTTCCACCAAAAATGGGGAAATATGTTTTCTTAGAAAGGTGGGACATACTAAACACAACCATCAGTGTTATTTTAGTATGATTTATATACTGTTATGGTATTTAGTCATTTTAATTCACATTTAATTTTAGTTCAAGTTTTAGTCATTTTGTGCTCTTGTCATTTTTCATAAAAATATTTATGGAATTTTACAGTCCTGTTCCACATGTACATCCTTTGTACTATAAATAGTGAACTATTATCAGTACCTAGGATTATTAGTATAATAATAAGTACTAACCCAGAACCTATATTATAGGTAAATAGGCATATAACTGGATTATTAGTAAATAGGCATATAACTGGATTATTAGTACCTAGACATAACATATATAAAATAAAAACTTATCTAAAAAGTAAATTCTTAGTACATAGGCATATAACTGGGTAATAATAAGTACTAACCCAGAACCTATCCTAGACCTAACCTTAATCTTATATACAGTACTTTCTTAAGTACATTGTAAGTACATGTAAGTACACATACTGTAAAATAAAGTGCAACTAAAATATTTGTAAATAGCTTTAATTTATTTCAGTTTTAGTTTAACAAGTTTAGTACTTGTTTTATTTTATTTTTACTTTTTCATCTGTTTTATTTCATAATCATTTCGATTAACTACAATTATTTTGAATAGAATTAGGTTTAGTTAATGAGTACAGGAGATGAACACTGCAAACCACTTTTTTTTAGATTATGGAGAGAGTTTTCTTTTTATAGAACAATTATGCATTTCAGATGATAAACAGCCAAATTATATACTATATAGACACTTATTTTTGGTATATGCATATTATCTTTTAACCTTTTTCCATTTGAAACTTTGTTTTACGAAATCTACAACACTTCCTTGATTACATTATTGCCCAGTTAACCTATTTATAAATCAGAGTACTTATTTCTAGTTCTGTGACATTCCTTTTATCTGAAGTGACGGAACAAATCAAACACAAACATGCACATTGTAATAGAGATTTGGGTTACACTTTATTTTAAGGTGTACTTACAGTGTTATTATACATTTAAGTACTGAGAAATAGGCCTATTAATTAACTACATATACTTACATGGTTAGGGTAAGGATTAGGGTTTGGCTTTGGGTTACTTGCATATAATTATGCATAATTTATTGTTATTATAAAAGTATGTAACGTGTAACAAGGACACCTTAAATGAAAGTGTTACCGAGATCTGTTTCTCCTGCTCTTTAATGCTGCATGTTAGTCCACATAAAATCAGACTCCTAAACAAGGAAAACCTGTTAAAGTGAACGCCAATGATCTGTCAAATGATTAACGGTGGAAATATGTAGCCTCTGGTGATATCTCGGGTTGCACACTAAGTCCATTTTTTATTAAAATCACTGTATCATACTTTGAGGGAACAACAAAGGTTTGAATGTACAAATACTTCATTAAGTGGTGAAAATACCTATGGTTTGCGCTAGTTAAAACCATTAAAATAAAACCATCAAACCTGTGTTTCCAATCAGTGGACTTATTATATTAATCTAATATTTCTTGTCTTTCTGAGCAGAACATTTACCCTAAAAGACTTCAAACTCAATCTTGAACCTATCAACTTAATGGAAGAAATATTCACAGGCAGCGAATGGCTCAGTTACTTGCCCATCAAAGAAAGTCCAGCTGAGAAAGAAACTAGTGATCAGTCAATGACAAATGATGTTCTCCGACCAGAAAAGGACATTCAGCTCGATGTTCCTCCCCCGACAGCAGAGCAGGACCAGCCAGAGGACATAAAGACACCAGAGGAGGACCAGCCAGAGGACGTTAAGGTCAATCAAGACAGTGCTAGTGATCCTCAAGAGGACAATGTAGCAAAAGTGAAAAGTGACTTGGATGTAAAACAAGTGGAATGGGATGCAAACATATTTGCTATACCTAAGGCACTGCTAACAAATAATGCAAGACAAAAAAGGTCTTGTGAGTCAAACAAATCAGATGACGTCTATGACTGTGTGGATATGTATATTATTCCAAAAAATGACTTTCCATTAATGAAAAGAAAGGCATCAGATGCTCTGTTGGACTTTTCAGCAGTCAAGGTGGGGAACACTTTTGTACATTTTTTTTTACAGTGAAAATAACTGGAATTTTATGTTAATATTTGAGAGACAATTTATTTTTTTTATTTTATTTGAACTTAATAAGTTGAATAAATGGCAAAAAAATCTCTCTCTCAGTCATTTGAACTGCTGGACAACTCTGCCCTCAAGAGTCGAATTCGTCTTAGCAAAAAGAGACACCACCGATCACCTAAAAAGCACAAAAAAGGTGAGAAGAAGCTGAGGAGGGTTGGTATGAATTTACTGAATGAAAGCAATAAGCATGACATTTATTTCACACTTTTTCTCTTCCAGTAAAAACAGAGATGTTGAGCGGCATATTCTACAAGATTCCCATGGTAATACTGAATGAATCTCCTGTCAGCACATCTCCACCATGTCACAGCATTCCCTTTTCCATGTCTCCTCCTTTGCATTTACCATCACGTCCATACCACTCCTGACCATACCAGATCTATCATCTGCATTTGTCAGGTCAGTAAAGTCACAGAAGCAGTCAAACGCAAAGTAAAGCACAAACCAAGAAAGACAATATTGCATAAAATCTATTTCGTTGTTCATGTGATCATTTTATTAATAGTCTTCCTAGTTTTATACTTCCTAGGCAGATTAAAAGATACCTTTACTGTAAAGACTGAAAATTTACTGGTGTGCAAAAGATGGGAGACATTACAGTGGATAATCCATTTGCAAGAAAGAACCTTTTTCACATAATTATTTTCTTAATAATTTGCAAAAAGTCATTAATGTAATGATTTGCTACGTCAATATACATGTTTTTAAGTTAATAATACACCTGTTCATTCACCACTGCTGATGAACTGTAAAGTACAGTAAATCATCAGTCTTTCTCCACAGTCCTTATTATGCAATTATGCAAAATACCATGTAATATTATCATGTAATTCATTTAATTTCTGACTTCAAAGTGTTATCTGATTTTTTTTAGTTGTGTGGTATTACAAATTTACAACATGTATTAAAAAGTGTTTTCACTTCCATCTGTTGAGTTCTTTATCACACTCCCTGAATTCAGTTTTGTGCTTAATGTGCTCATGAGAATTCTAATTCTATCTAATGAAATTTGTATTCAAGTATTACTGGGATAAGTATCCTTATCTATTTTAACCTGCACTGTAAAAAAATGTCAAACTGTTTCAACTAATTATTATTTAATGAAATGTTAAATCTAATATCCAATAAAATAAAATATGGTATTACAAATTTATGAAATGTTAAATCTAGTTTCCAATATAATAGTATATAAACTGAAAAAGTTATGTACATTGTGTTTTACATTTTGAGGTAAAAAGGCTGACATATCCAAGAAGATCAAATCAGGAAAATCAGGTGTTTGAGATAATGACCTTTTGTCTTTATGCTCTTCCTGACCATCTGGCTTTTTAAGCTCAAGGCACAGAGTCTTTGCCTTTGTCTCTATGATAATGTGAAGGTATGGGCGATACAGGCACCTCTGCATTTGAATGACACTGTAATGGTGATGAGATCAAAGCTGGGAAAATGCCAGTGTGGGGCTGATCCCTGTACTGCATTTGCATGCTTTGTTTAGATTGTCTCCACCTCTATGTATCCCTTCCCCTAGAAATGTATATAAACTACAAATGTATCAATGACTAGTTAGACTTTAGATGACTGCAGCGCCACACAGTGCATTCTCAATAAAGAGTCCTGCTGAAGATTACCCAAGAGTCTCCTGGTCTTCCCTACTGAGTTTCCAACAGTTTTGTTGCCGTGACCCGGATAGAGCGTTTATTATCTCACATCATTCCAGACTGAATTCCAGATCCTTTTTCAGCTCAACAACGATTTGGTGAGTGTTACTCTATCCAAAGAACTACTACAGACCAGTTAATGTGGTTATCCTCTGGGCTGTCAGAGAAGTGTAAACAAACAGCTGCAGGGTTTGGTTAACAGACTAGTTATCCTCTGCTTTGCCAGGGCAGAAGGTTAATCCTCTGTTTAGTCAGAGAAGACAACTATTACAGTGTGTTGGCAAGTTGGTTATCCTCTGCGTTGCCAGGGAAGGTTGAACACATTATGATGTGTATTAACTAGCGTATCCTCTGCTTTGTCAGAGAGGTTATTGATGTGTCCTCTGCTTTGCCAGAGAAAGTTAACAGGTTTTTATATGTTAACAAGTGTATCCTCTGCTTGCAAGGGAAGTGTTAGAAGTGTCATGTTGTGTCAGAAAGACTTTATAAAATGTTGAGAAGGAATGCTAAGCTGATTCCAACAACTAAAAAAAGGTGGACTAGCTACTCCTTCATGGACAGACAGTGAGTTCAAATCATTGTTAGGAGAGCACATAGACTCAATAGTGACGGAGTCAGTCAGACTGGACTTGATAAAGAAATTTGGTATTGATCCAAAAAAAGTATGGTCAAATGAAAAATGTAAAAAGGTACTTGGAGCATGTATTCACAAGAACAATGTAAAAGGCATTATCTGCTACCACACAGAATTTGGTTTAGCGCTAGATACACAACAGTCTCAACATAAGTCAGAGCTTGAGGAACAGAACAAAGATCTGCGTGCTAGAGTATCCTCTTTGACTAAGAAAGATAGTCAGCCTGATAACAATTATCCTGACTTAAAAGCTTTCTTTGAAACAGATGTAGCCATCCAATCAGTAACTGATGTGCCTGTAGATTCAGTGAAGGTATGTGGCGCTAGGAGAAGATCTCAGAGAATTGAGGGAATTGGAAGTGTTCCTCCCAGCTCTTCTGTTGTCCAAGTACAAACTGTTGCCAAAGCGCTAAGACCTAAAGATATAGAGAGAGACTATCCCAGAACTTACCCTCAGCGCACACACATTTTTCTGAATTTAGAAGAGCATTGATCAGCAAAATGCTTCTCTATGACATGTCGTTAGCAGAAGTCACACAGTTGATGTCACAAATTCTAACTGAATCTGAATTCAACAGTTTTGAGTCTACTGTTACTTCTGAACTACAACATGCCAGTAAAGGCGATTTGAGTGAAGGTGTTTTGAAAATTCTAAAGAATATCATGGGACCCAAAATAGACTGGTCCAGAATCACTAACTGTGTGCAAAGGAAAGAAGAAACTGTGAGTGAATACACTGAAAGGTTTTGTCAGTCTGCAGTAACTTACAGTGGAATAGTTGATGATCCTGAAAGTGTGCTAGATGACAAGGGACCATTAGTCCACATCTGGACAGATGGCCTTGTAGCTGAGTACAGAAAAGCCTTGCCATTCCTAGATCTACTTGGTCTAACAAAACTCTCAGAAGTAATCTAGACAGTTTAGCTACATGGGAAAGAGACTCTGATGTTAAAGCCAGAGTAAAGATTGCAGCAGCATACTTTGAGGTCAACACAGAGAACCAACAGAAACGTAAAAGTCCTAAGAAGGAGGGGAGTTATCATTACTGTGGTAAAACTGGACACTGGATGAAAGAGTGTAGGAAAAGCAAGAAGACATTAGGAGAAATTAACAGCTTTACTCAGCTCCTACTCAGTCTACTTACCACTCTGAAGGAGCCCCTCCCCACTTCACCGAACTGTTGGAGCAGCTTGCTCAGGTGTTAACTCTTAGGGCTGTGAGTGCTTAACTTCCCCAGTAATGTACAACAAAGATGAAAGATTCTTTGTAAATAAAACTACAGAAAGGTGACTGTCACTTCCTCCCATTGAGAGAACACTAGTTAAGTATGCTCACAGCCTCAAAGCTATACTACAGCACACTCCAGTCACTCACCTGTCCTCTTTGGGTTATGATGTTTGTTATGACTGATCGTCCGTTAGAGGATGGAGATGTTACACAGTAAAGTTCCCACACCAACTACAGGGACAGACTAGGACATACACAGACCAGTGAGGAGCCCGAGGAAGAACCGAAGTGCAACAGGCCTTGGGGGCCAACCCTATGGTGAAGACTTCCTCATAGGTTTCCCCTATTAGTAGTTTTATCCCCACCTCACTGGTCCATAGGTGTAAAATTACTTAAAACTAGATTGAGAAGAACACTATACGATCACCAGACTTAAAACCACTATACGATCAACAGGAGTCTAAAAATATCTATGCATGAATACTGCAGGTCTGCTGTTTCTTTGTTTTCTTGTGTTGCAGGTATGTGTGCATGCCATGTCATCCTCATAAGCAGCACCCTGGTGTAAAGCATCACCTCAGACATCCATGAACAAGTTTCATGAGGACAAAGAGTCATCTGAGTGAATCTACGTGGGAAATGGACTATAGAAAACAAGGGCGCCATGGACTTCAGGACTTCCACTCTTATGCTACATGGTTTTCTGTGTCATCATGTAGTTTCCACAACATGTTACCATCCATGTTGAATGTGTCAACAGTTATGGTTCTAAAAAGAACTATTACACCTAAGTAAATCTAGGACAAGACACAGAATAAATTATATGTGCCTGTAACCTTTTCAAGTTACATGACTGCAAGATGGCGCTTATGTTAACAAACATAGGCCATAGAATGGACTAATGAAGGTCTAAATTTGCATTTTGTGAGAGTTATTAGAACTCTCAAAGGGGGAACATTAGTTAGAACATTAGTTACATTTAATGCACTTTTATATTTTAACAAAATTATTATTAAAATGATTATCATAAAAGTTATAATGATTAACTGGTGTTTATCAATTACTAAAAACGCACACATTACAACACATAATAGCCTTTATTTAATAACAATCTCCATTCATAACATCTTTCATACAGACTAAACATACAGGAATGAAGAAAAATTTTTGGGTGAACTATCCCTTTAAAGTTCCACTTGACAAACATTACATCTGTAATACAGCTAGATGAGCCCCAGAGACAGATCCCCTCCAAAGACCTCGTTGGCCATCAGGACAAACCCACAAGAACCAGACAAGTCCTCTGCTCAATCTGACTTCTTGTCGGCTTTGGCTTGCTTATTTGTGGACACTTAACTGATTGCACAGACACTATTGGAAAAGAGCCTTGTGCCTGGTTTCTCCCCAAGGTTATGCTTTCTACTCAAATTCTGTCAACCGATCGAGTGCTTTCCCATTTGTGGCTTTGGCCTTATTTGTGTACACTACAACTGATTGCACAGACACTATTGGAAAAGAGCTGAACTAGATGATGACATCACTGAATTTTGCAGTTATTGTCATTCAGGGCTGTAGAGGTTATCTCTAGGTGCTGATACACCATCTGATCTGGATACGGACTGGATCTGGTGGCTACGGTGACCTCGGAATAAGAAAGAAACAGACTAATATTAGCGCAGATGCCACTGAGAACAATAAAGCACATTATAATTGTAGTAAAAACTCTAAACATTTACACATATTACCTGGAATGAAAACAATAAATAAGTCTGGAAAGTACACACAGTATGTAGTTGCAGTGGTCGATGTTAACTCGATGTTACAGTCACTGCCCTTGCTGTCCAGAATAAAAGAGAACATCCCAATCGAGTGAAGGGATTTGTGGAAACTGTGGTCCCTAATATTGTGATCCAACATTTGCCTCGCATTTCAGAATGAAAAGACAAACATTTCAGGTGAATGATAATCCACTTCTTACCTCGGAGACTGTGTTATGATCTATATGACCTTATTATATTGTGAGTATTAGGCTTATCATTCTTGCTGATCACTGTTGTTGTGCTGTGTTATTGTAATATTTACCATTATATAATCAGAGGAGTATAGAAAGATTTATGAAAGTGTCACACCACAATACAATAGCAAAATATATAAACATGTATAGTATTTGTATGTTACATAAATCAGTGTCTAGCACACCTTCCTAAGGAAAGGATATGGACCAGAAGACACTGAAATTACTAAATGATTTTTAGACAGACTTAAAGGATTTCCAGATCTATACTTGTGCTCTTATTATTTCAGTTATTTTGCCTTTAATGTAAATAAACATTTGCAAATAATATACTTGTTCTTGTGAATAACATGTTAATTACATTGTGAAAGCTGTCTCATTAATACCGCGTGTTTACATGTTGCTGCTGACTGGGCTGACATTTGTGATACACCCACCAAACAAGAGAAAACGTATCTCAAACACCGTTGTACACTGTTTCACACCATTTCCAGGAAACATGTCATTCAACCCGGAAACCTTACTTAAACGTTGCGCACCAGTTTTATGCTTGAACTTGCCCCTGGTGACCAACTTCCTGGTTCAGGTCTCCGCTTCAGATCAAGCGGCAACCGTATCCAGGATATATCTCTCTGGTCTTTCTCGTGAAACTAACACTGAAGTGACTAAAACTGCAATTCATCGCCATGCCCTTCATTATGCAGAAATTTAAGGCTTAATATAATTTAAACAGATGAGTTAAAAAAAAAATCGCCTCCCTCACAGTTGTCATGAAGGGTAAAGTTAGCTATATAGACCAAAATCATATTTTGAACCCAAGCTGTAAACATGTTTTTTTTCTGCTGTAAAGTGGGCATTTTAACATGGGGAGTCTATGGGATTGACTCCCTTTTGCAGCCTCTAGCGGCCAGTTGATGAATTACAGTTTAAGTCACTTCTGTGTTGGCTTCACGATAAAGAGCGGGAAGTTGCCGCTTGATTTTAACTTATTCACTTGTGTGTGGATGAAAGAATGAATTGTAAGTTCATGTAATGTAATGTAATGTAAGTTTTTACTAGAAATAATGTTAATATTGTAACAATAAAATTTGTTTTTTGGCGAGCAAACCCAGAGGTCACAAATGAACACAGGCATATTTAGAGAATCAAAAATTCAAACTACCTTAAGTCACAGCGTAAAAAGAAGCTTACAAAAATAAATATATCTGTGTGGTTGAATAGCGTGATTGCACCTGTACCAGTGGCGTAGGCAGAAACTGTATTTTGGGTGGGCCATTAAAAAAGTAAGTGGGCCTATGGTTTTTCCTAGAAAAAATATGAGCTTAAATAATAAAACCTTAGAGAGTGGAAATAGACGACAAACAAACTGCAAAAAACAGTTACCACCTTTATTTTTCAATAATTCAGCAAAGGCAAATCAAAACACTGTCTAATCATCATGTTCAACCAACCAGAGCTCAATAAAGGCTGGACAAACCACCAGCATAGACAATAACCTGTCTATTTTATTCAAGTTAGTCAGCAGTGCAGACAGTTCACTCGAAAATATAGGCTAAAAGTAAAAGAAATTCAAATAATGAAAACTCTCAGCAGAGCATGGTTTGAAATAAATAACAACACACTCCCTAATTTCTGTTAAATCAACCATATACAATGCAATCAGCCTGGTGGAAATTAAGTTTTTTTGGCAAAAAAATAGCAACTCATTTAAACAATGTAGCCTATAAGGGCATACAGCTATACACACCACTAAGTTAAATCACTTCACGGGCAAAAAAAAAAAAAGGAATTTAGTTAAACAACAGGGCCTACCTTTGTTGTTTTTATTCTACAAAACGTGAAAGCAATAGCTGGGTTTAGTGTTGAAAACAGAAATTATCTCATCATAGTCCAAAGAGTCATAGTCATAGTCCTAGAGTTCTTTTTCAAAGGACAAAAGGCACAGCTTGTTGAGGCGGGTAGTACTCATGGATGCTTTGAGGTCCGTTTTTATCCTACCTGCAGTGGAGAACAGTCTCTCAACACTACAAGAAGTCATGGGAAGGGTGATGATGACTTGGAAGTAGTTTGTTGAGGTTTGGAAATATGTCAGGAGCACAAATGTCCAATACTTCCATGAGGGACGGAAATTCCAGGCAATTGCCTACTTTCCGACGCAGTTGCTCAATGAATACTGTTAGTTCAGCATTCCCAACCAATATATGAAAGTGATCACACAGGGCCCGCAGAGAATCCTTCTCTGCAAAATTTTTAGACTGTGGGAGAAAAGTTGCTGCTACCCTCATTATTCCATACTGATCCTCTTGGAAACAATTGTCCAGCTCTGTCAGCTGTCTGTCAAGGATGTCGTTCCATATATGTCTTAGGTCATCATCATTTCTCACACCTGTTGCTTTCCCCAAACTAGTTGTAACCACTGATCCTGCAAGCCTTGCCGGGACTTTTTCTCACTCTTGGTCCGAGGTGTGATGACCCAGCTCGTGATTTCATTTTTCTGCATCAACTCTTCTGTTAGCTTCATTACTTGCTCAAAATCACACACTGGATTGTCTCTAAACCGAGCAAAGCTCTCTTTTAGTCCCTCAATTAGGTTGATGCACTCAGGAACTGACAATGTTGGGCTTTGTAAACCTTGTGTGGCAAAATCGCTTGTCTGAAATAATTTTCCAAATGTGACAAATAAAAATAAGAACTTTTTTGTTTGTATTTGTTGCAGCAGGGACTGCGCCTCAACCTTCTATTGGCCGCTGCTTTCCGCATACTCAGCAAGCACTTCTAATATTACGTCAAGTAACATCAGTACTTTGCTCACTGCTCCGGATTTGGAGCTCCTTGCCCATTCTTTTCCAGGATCGCTCAAGTTCCAAGCACCGGCGTCCTGGATGAAGCAGTGGTTCAATCACCTGTAGCATCTTTTCTGAAATACCACTTGCGTTTAGGTCACTTGTGTCCATGAACCCGATTGCCCATTCTTTTTTTTTTCCCTGTGTGAACATATCTCACACAAACAGCCACCAGTTCACGTTTTGACTCATCCTTGTATTCATCTGCCATAAGAGCATAATAGGTGCCCGGTGTTTCACAGACTTCTCCTTTGATTTTACGCAACAGCAAGGAGGCTGCGGACTCCAGCAGCTCATTTTGTATATCTGTGGCTCATCGAAGTTCAGTTTCTGGGCAGCTGCTCTAGACGATTTCGGATCCGTGGATCATATTTGCACATGAACTTGAACAGTTCTATAAAGTTTCCTTTATTGAAAGCATCTTCATTTTCCCTGTGTCCATGTAGGGGGGTGTCCTGCTTGGCACAAAACAGCACAATGTCTAAAACAACTTTTAGATGGTCCCGATTCCTTTTGATAAATGAATAGTCCATGGCATCAGTATTATGGCGATGTTAATACATATAAATCAGGTTTATATTAATATATTTTCTTAAATACATTTGATAATAAAAATAAACTAAAAATGTATTTTAAACAAACTTGCCTGGGCAGGCCAGTGAGTAATGTGGGCAGGCCAGTGCCGCCCTGGCCCATTATTGGCTATGCACCTGACCTGTACTAGCTAATATTTTATATGGGTTCAAAGCTTTGTCAAGCTGCTGCAGAGCCGATCCTCCCTAAACACAAAGTACGCAAACTGTGGAGGGCCCCCAAAACACCAGGGCCCCCCTTTTTTCAAAGATGATTTAATTCAAGTTTAGTTTTTTAATTTGGCCAGCGGTTATGAAAGCCGCTTATGTCATTTTTTCTAATGCAGTGCGCTGTCACCCTTTACGTAAAAATTTGTCAATTCATGTAATGTGCTTGTCATACAGTGTCTTACTCATTCATTATAATTCATTATAATTCATTATTACATTCATTCATAATAGCCTATTATAACATTTAGATGCAGCTTTTCGACTACAGAATAAAATTTAGGCTATATAATGGTATAATCAAGTAAAATACCAGCTAGTGGACGCAAATCACAAGTTAACACGTTTACAATGTAATATTTATAAGCAGTGTTTCGAGCTAGAATTTATTGTTTCACTACAATAAAGAAGTGACATGCTTCTAAAGTATTACTGCGGGAAAATAACGGCAAAACAATGTGGATATAACGTAACTGCATTCATCAAACAAGGCATCAGCTATAGTTTCTGAAGAAAATGTACCACGTTTTTACTATAAATATAGTTTAACGATAGCGTTTGTAACATGAACATCAAAGTATGTGTGTGTGTGTGTGACAAGGCCAATGCATTTAAACCGTTCAGTTTAATCACCGTTCTATATCAATGCTCTGCTTTACTTGATGCGCGCGCACACACACACACACACACACACACACACACACACACACACACACACACACACACACACACACAGACTTTTAATAATCAATACTGAATCGCTACGTTATATCTCTCAGCAAGGAGGGGGGTAAAATCGCTGTTTTAAAGTAACTAAACTCATTGTTTGTAGAGAGAGACAGACACATAAAATTTACACCTCTCTCTCTCTCTCTCTCTCTCTCTCTCTCTCTCAAAATGGGCATATTTGAGAAAAAATAGAGTAGTTTGCATCGCTGGATATAACTTTCGGTCATTTAACATTTCTATCGTAAACATATCATTAAAAGTTGACTAATATTAAATGATTTGCAGCTTCATCTTACCTCGCTCTCTTTAACGTGAAACTGACGCTTCGCGCTCTGAATCTGTGAACAGTAAACCCCGCCTACTTTGTTTTGATTGGCCATCTCAGTCATTTTGACATTGACGAGCGCTGTTAGACCGCTGAGGCTTTGATCTGAAGCGCCTAGTATGTGCAGCGGTCGCGCGCGCATCCGTAGACTAGTGCAAGTTAATTCTCACACTTTAATAGTATTTATAGCTCCTAACAGGCTGTGTGACTATGATAAGTTAATACCTCAAAATGTACGTCAGTATGCAGTTTTCCCTAATGCTCGCGTGCCAGCGATAATCCCTCTGCGTGCCACTGTTGGCACACGTAGGTTGCCGACCCCTGGTTTATAGCCTTTTCTCACAGCAGCTAGAATAATTAGATGTCACCGGGTGACTAATCCGAGCGGAACTTTTCTTTTCCGGGCGGAACTGAAGTGTGGGTATATTTCGAGCCCGGACTAATTTAAGTGAAACACGAGTTCTGTTCGGTTGGCCCAAGGCGGGGAAATTATCCAAGATACACGTCAGGTGTGGGAAGAGGACGTGTCGGATACCGATTGGAGGATCGGGAAGGAAGCAGAGATATAAAAGGGGCTGGTTTATGAACAGGAAGAGGGTAGTCTGTTCTGCTGTTGTTCCACACGATACGGAAGTGGAGTGGAGTGGAGTGGAGTGGAGTGGAGTGGAGAGGAGTGGAGTGGAGTGGAGAGGAGTGGAGTGGAGTGGAGTGGAGTGGAGTGGAGTGGAGTGGATGTTGTGATTTACGGGCTGTAACGGAAAATCCAAGGAAAGGGGAGATTGGAAGTGCGGAGGAAGTTAAGTGATCAACCTTTTGTATGTTTTGTGTTACATTTATTGTGAATTGAGTTGAAGGAGCGATCCTATGTTTGGAAGGCCCCTGAGTTAAGGAGATCATTGAATTCGTATTGGGAGAGGAACAACACTGTGTACTGGTGGGTGAAGACTTTATGAACATTCCTTGTATATTGTGGAGAGTGGATTGATGGATGTGGAGGGAGACTAACTGCCTTGTAAGAAAGGGTTCCGACTGCATATTTCTGCGTAGCAGTGGGTAATTCCTCCCCCCCCCTTGTGTTGATCTAATAATCCTCAGTGCTTGTGTGTTTACTCAGTGTTGATAGTCGTGCCTTGCGTTGGAGATCGCTGGGAAAGACGGAGAGACTCCGGTGTATGATATATATACGCCCTGCTGTGGTCTGCCCCCCTGCCTTCGTCCATTGACACGCCCCGCCAGGACTCTGAGCCCGAACGGGGGACTCACACCAGGATCTTCTTTCACTGAGTGTGTGGAGTGCGGTGACGTGCTCCTATATTGAAGTGTACCCACGAGGAGAAGTTGTAGTGCCTTTGTGGTGTGTGGTGTTTGTCCGTGGTTGTGTCCCCGGTCGTAGGAAGAGGCCTGACAGAGAGGAGCAGTGTATTGGTGGCAACCACACTTTACCTTAAGTAAGCTGGAGCTTGGACGTGTTGGAGGCGCCTCTGGAGGAGGTTGGATGACGTCGCCCACACAGCGATCTCTGTAAGCTTTTAAATCAAAGCCTTACCCTTTCATCCATGTGACGTTGTGTCATTGGCCTTGTCAGCAACACCGGCCTTGTGCGTGTCGTCTGTGCTGTCTCTTCGACGAGGGAAGCGAAGGACAACAGCCGATCCTCCCCTGTGTGCCCCCTTTGCCAAGGTGTGTGGGAAGCCCAGTATTGTTTGCAGTCTCACCTGTAAGGCCCACCAGCCGTCAGTCATCGACCAAACCCGTATCTGCTGTGGAATACCGACCTCTGAATATCTTCAGTGGTGAGTAGCCAGTTAACAGCCCAGCCCTGTGAATGCTCACCTGTGTATGAATTCTGTACTTACCTGGGAGCTAGAACCCCTGCATGCTAACAAGCTCAGCCTTGGGTTTTGAAGTCCACCCCCCCCCCCTTCAGAGCCAGAAAGTCCCTGCACGTCAACTGCCTAGCTCTTGCTTTAAATGGCTGGAGTGGAGTCGGCTGGAAATTAAGGGCTGAAGTGGAGTGTTGAGGAAGGGCTGAAGAGGAGTGTTATCGAGGACTGGAATCCGTATCTGTGGACAAATAGTTTGAGTCATTAGTAGTTTTAAAGTTTCCCCTCCCCTTTCCCCAAACTTTTAAATAAATAAAATTGTTACATTTTAATCTTGGTTGTCTGTTCGTTCATTGGGGTGTTGTGGGACCTCCTCGAGGTCCCAAAGTGGAAGTTAGAGGGAGGAGCGAGGACCCGTTAAATTGGTAGTCCGCTCTGACCTGCAACATAAATGTATCATTTTGATGGTGGATTGTAATCCAGTAAGGATTATGTGTTAATGAAACATGTGAATAAAAAAAAATTTAATTATATTCCAGTTTTAAATGTGCTTCTGATTACAGATGGTCTGCAATTACACAAGATTTGTATTTTAAAGAGAACCAGTTCGAAGGGAGCATAGGACTGCCCTTTTTTTTGGGTTAAAATAATTTTCTTAAGAACATGTATGACAATGATTAGACTGTACAGAAATTGAAATCTACACGCGTAATACACACCTGATACTCATTAGTGCTGTGTTCGATACATCGATACCACGAGAGGATTGATACAGTGGCCCTATATCGATATTGTGGCACGGTGCGCAGCATTGGGACCAGCGCTTAATTTGAAGTACAAGATCACCCGTTAAAATGGAGTAAAAAAAAGTGCAGGTTTCTAAACACTAATGAATAGAGCATAACATATAGGCTACATCAAGGTTTAATCTGGCCGCAGAGGAACACAACCGGGGTTGCCTGATATAAAGAGACTTAGTCACCGAAAGCGTCCAACTTCCAAACTTGCGCAATATGGAATATCTGCTAAATGTGTTTTTGTCAACCTTGGCAAACCATGTGTACGCGCGAGCTCTCTCACGAGGCGAAATGCCCTTGCTTTCTGAAACCACCGGTTAGCTTGTGCTGTTTCTTCAATAATCTTCAATAATCTATTCTCAGAAAAGTGTGATTTATCAAGTGTTCATTTATGAGAGAGAGACAGGATGTGTGTATGTATGCATTACCACTGTTTTGCCGCGTTTCTCTATTAACAGTGAAGCTGTGGTTTTAATTGCTTTGGAAACGATGTTATCAGCTCCTTGTTGAGAAAGATAATGTAACTAGCTCTTTTCAGCGCGCCGGTAAGCTATGGTTGTTGCTGACTGTCAGTGTTTGTGATCTCTGTAACGTGATCTGAGTCTGAGACCTCGTGTGTGCGTGACGTACAGTGAAGACATTTCGTCATTTAGCCGACTTTTTATGCAAAGCGACTTGACAAATGAGGACAATGGAAGCAATCAAAAAACAACAAAACGAGCAATGATATATAAGTGCTATAACAAGTCTCAGTTAGCGTTAAACACGGTATATGTAGCAAGGGCTTTTAAAATAATATAATAAATAAAAAGAAAACGGATAGAATAGAAAAAGAATAGAGCTAGAGCAAGCTAGTGTTAGATGTCTTTTTTTTATAATTGTATAATACCATGAAAAGAAATAGATAGACTACAAAAGATTAAAAAGGTAGTTAATTTTTTTTTTTTAAAAATAGAATTAGAATAGTGAGTGAAAAAGTGTAGAGGGGTCAAATAAAGATGGGAAGAGAGCGCATTAGTTTAGAACTCTTCTCTTTGTATTTTCATTTTTTAAAATGTAGAGAAGTGCGTTAATTTGTGTAAGATGATTTTTTATTTATAATATATATATATATATATATATATATAATATATATATATATTATATATCTATTTATACAGTGTCCTTCTCAAAAAATTAGCATATTGTGAAAAAGTTCATTATTTTCCATAATGTAATGATAAAAATTAAACTAAAGTAAACTATATTTTAGATTCATTGCACACCAACTGAAATATTTCAGGTCTTTTATTGTTTTAATACTGATGATTTTGGCATACAGCTCATGAAAACCCAAAATATCTAAAAAAAATTAGCATATTTCATCCGACCAATATAAACGAAAAGTGTTTTTTTTAATACAAAAAAAGTCAACCTTCAAATAATTCATGTTCAGTGTATGCACTCAATACTTGGGCGGGCATCCCTTTTGCAGAAAGTGACTGCTTCAATAATGCGTGCGGGCATGGACCAACACCTGTGGCCCTGCTGGAGGTTTTATGGAGGCCCAGGATGCTTCGATGCGGCCTTAAGCTCAGCTAGTGTTTGGGTCTTGCGTCTCTCCAACTCTCTTCACAATATCCCACAGATTCTCTATGGGGTTCAGTCATGAGAAGTGGCAGGCCATTGACACACAGTAATACCAATGGGTCAGTAAACCATTCACCAGTGGTTTTGGCACGGTGAGCGAATTCCAGGTGCGTGCTGAAAAGCGAAATCTTCATCTCCATAAAAGCTAGCCTAGTCCCTAGACCAATGAAGTCTGGCTGTTTTCAAATGCAGAAACTTGCACTTGACCTGATCGTAAATATATCATGCCTTTGTTTTGTCTCAAGATGCACACCAGATGTTTTTTTTTCAAAGAGGCATGTTTTATAAAATTAGTAAATGTCTAATTGAACCTATGGCCTAATCCTGGTTTAGCTAAGCCCTGTCTATAACGGGCCATAGCCACGCATGCGATGGTTGTTTACATTAATACTTTGAAAAAATGATAACAATAATCATTGCATGGTGTATGTGATATGACTAACTGATTCTTTAATAAATCACATTGGTAGGCGGGCGGTTTATTGCAATTCGTTGTTTTTTCCCGCAGTTTGGTCAGAACGAACATGGCAGACTTGTAACTTACTTGTTCAGATGACAATATCCGGTAAAAATTCTTATATATGTAGGCTAGAATCTGTGATTCTGAAGTAAAGAAAATACCCACACCAGTGCAGTGACTGACTGCCACACATACACCTCAAAACATTAGATTCATCCGCGCTGGAGTCGTGCCGCCCACAACCCACCCAAGGAATAATTCCGCAAACAGCTGCAAGTGCAGGTTTTCAAACAGAGATGGCGACAAAGAGACTGCAGCTTTAAATATTTTTGTCCTTACAACATTTTTGTTAATTGGATTTTTTACAATGTGGGTCTTTTTGTAGCACATATGTTTAGATTAATAGTTTCAAGGCAAAACAAACTTTATATAAAACTTTTTATATATATATAAAAACCTTTTTTTTATTAAACTGACACAAGCATAGAGTGGTTGCCAAAATTATTAGAACACTAGAATTTTACCAGCTTAAAATGGTTTTAAGTTTAAAGTTATTAATTTTAAAGTTATTTCTATCTTTTGCTGTAGTGTGTCAGTAGGAAATATCAGTTGTTACATTTTCCAAACAATTATTTTGCCATTATTGTAATAATCTAGTGAGCATTTTTGTCTGACAACATCCAGCGCTCCACGCAGAGATCTGGTCTCCTAAATATTTATAAACTCTTAAAAATTAAGGTTCTTTATTAGAATCAATGGTTCTATGAAGAACCTTGAACATCCACGGAACCTTTCAAATGCAGAAAAGCTTCTTTATATTCAAAAAAGATTCTTTATATTTTATGGTTCTTCAAAATTTTCATTTAGGAACTTTTTACTGAAAGGTTCTTTTGGGAACCAAAAATGGTTCTCCTAGGCATCACTGCAAAAATACACATTTGGAAACTTTATTTTTATAGGTGTATTCATTACAGTCAGTCATAATCAGACAAACAATCAAAAAAATAAAACCAACTGATAATTTTGATTGCAAATATTCTTTATTAGCATTTTAAAGCTATTTGAAGAATTATTTTGAAGAATTATTTTTTATTTATTTTTATTGTAAGTTTTTTGTTGATGCAGAGAATATAATTTTATTCAGAAAGTTTTATGGGACAGTACCCAGATAAAACTACTCCATCTCCTCAGAGCCTGGTTTCAAGACGGCATTTCGTTTGAAGGCACATATGTAGTTTTTCTTGACATGACAAGCATCGTCATTCCATCTGCCAATCTCTGAAAATAAGGGACAGTGAAATGAAGAGATTATTCTACCATCTGCAGTGTGTCTTACCAAATATTCCTCACAGCATCACTGGAATAAATCATTTAGCAAAACATTCACTTAAAATTCAATGTGATTATCCTATAACCCATTAGTGTCTCTCTGTTGTTACCTTTCCAGTTCATCTCATCTCCGCACATTCCTCTATGCTGGTGTACATATGGTTGGGTTCACCACGTGTCCAGATTTGAAAATCCCAGTAGGATCCATCAACCCAAAGAAACTGACCAGACTGAGAGAATGAGAAGGAGATTTTAAAGAAGAAAAAAAGAAAGAAACACAAAAAAAGTTGTTAGTGAGAAACTATAGTGCATGCATGTCATAGAAAACCAGATAAAAACATAAAATCAGTAATTTTCTCTTTGCTCTCCCTTTTTTGTAAACACCAACAGATTTCTGTCTTTTTTTACCTTAAAAAGTTCAAAAGCTCCGAGCCAGAAGCGCAGGTTATTTGGGTTGAATTTTTTCACAATGCAGAGCAGGTAATCATTGTGCTCTTTTTTATGCACCGACACCAAGTGTGCACCAGGGGCTTTGGTCCTACAGCTGAACTGGATATGAACAAGGAAGAACATTTTATGACTACACATTACATTGATTTTTTTCACATTGCATGGACAAAAAACCATACCTCGGCATCAGTGAAGTTGAGAGGTCTGTTGAAGTGATTTGACACAGACACTGCCCACTTTGTACCATCAGGGAAGCCGTACACATTACACGGTTTAGGCATAGAACACTGCACAGTGACATTTGTACGGCCTGCAACAAACTCTAAATGACAGAATCACATATTTGAACATATTTTATAAATATAGTATTTCTTGCCTGTTTAAAAGATGAACTTTTAATTTATCACTCTGTTAATCTACTAATGCATACTCAAAGCAAGTCATCTCAACAAATACTTTATAAACCATATGCACAAACTGTGTCACTTGATTTTTGTTTAACAACACCTGGCTTACCTTTAATTAATATAGGGCTCATTAAGAAATGTGTGTGAAGTAATAGATATATTATGAAAAGTCAACATAAATATATTTGAGTATGAATTAAAAATGACCTCTCTCCATTTTTAAAGAAGTTTTCCACTCCCCAAAAGGAGAATCATCAACAGAACGCCAATAGATCCTGATTTGACCTGTCGAAGAAGTGGAATATGATTATTAAGCACAAATTATATTATATTATATATATATATATAGATATATCTATATATATATATAATATAGGATACAAAGACTTGCCATTGTAGTTCACCAGCTTCTCCTCGTCTCTCTCCCTCACAATAATTTAGCATCTGTCTCACCTTATTTTTTATACCTTTCCATTCGATTTCACAACTCCTCCTCTTCTCTGTCTTACTGTCTCATGGGTGAAGAACAGTTTTTTTATTCATCACACAGGAAACCGTTACACACATCTAGTGACTGAAGCATTTAAATATAAATATATTTAATATAATTAAGAAAAAAATAATAGATTTTTTGTGTGAACTGTGTAAAGTTTACACAGATCAACCTATGGCATTCAAGTTTCAATGAATAAAAAAAAAGGAAAGAATGAGAAGAGAGACCGTTTCCTGGTGGATTGAAACATGATTACTTGTTTTATTATATGATCATGACCTTAAAGGATTTCATTCCCGCTGCTTCTCATTACAATCTGAGTCATTATGCACTTTTAACTTTAAGTAATGGTTCAAACCAAACAAGAAATAGGTCTGCATCTTATTTCCTACACTTTGCATGACCCTTCTCTTATCTTTTCCCCACCCTATCAGTATTGTGATTGGAAAACAGGCTAAAATTGCAACAAATTTTATTCTCTGGGATAAATGCCAAATCTCGTTTTCAAAGGGGTCCTATTACACAAGAATCCAAAAACATAACACAAAACAAAGAACAACAACAATCAAAACAACACACCCTACTACAATACTAACACATGAAGTATTAATAATTATATTCATATTATTTACATTTATATATTTAAAATTGATTTTGTAGACAGTACATTGATCAGAAAGAGGCAATCTGGTAAATTACAAGTATCTGAAAAGTCTACTACAAGACAGTGAAACCAATAGGTCTTGTGGTTGAAGATACAGTTGTGATCTTAACTCCACCTGACACTGCTGGCGACAGTTATCAACCTGAATCGCTTTGTCACTTAATTTGAATTAAATTAATCTGCCAGTCACTTTGTAACGCTTTAATTTTCACAACCCCTCCTATTTCTCTCACATCTCCTTCTCAGTTCTTCATCACAAATAAAAAAAAAACCCTTAAAGCTGGCCTCATGATAAAACAAAACTACTTGTATTAGGAACATAATGCATTAGGTTACATGAAGCATTAGTTCTTCTTACTTTCCATTCATCATTATAGCTAGAACATAACTGTCAAAAATAGTTTTTTTTTTTTTTTAAGTTATTATGCAAGATCTAAGAGATTCTTGTCTTGCATTCACTTTGCAAGAGTGTAGCTTTGGCTAGGAGGAGCTGATGTCATCAGACAGTATCCAACTCTCCTTGGGTGTTTCGACCCCTAAACCGTAACACCCTCCTGTTGGTGGGTTGGTGGCCAAATCACTACCATTCTTCTCCTCCTTGATTCCAGCTTTGCTCCTCTCTCCTACTCAATAACCACCAAGAGACACTTTCTGCTGCCTCCCCCATCATGTGGACTGCTACCTTCCTCTCCTTTCCTCCATACTGACTGGGCCAGGAAGACTTCAAGACCTCAAATGTGTATGTCAGATAAGAGAGACACCAAAAATGTGCAGTGTTGGGGGTTCTCCAGGACCAGGATTGGGAACCACTGTACTACAGGATGATAAAACATAGGCTAATTAAATAAAATAGTTGGTCATTTAAAGCCAGCTACAGTTAAAACATACATTGGCCTGTATGTTTGTTTCGCTATGCCACAGTCAATGGTTGCTCTTTACCTTAAAAAGAATATCAAGTCAAACGAAATCCACCAGAGGTCTGCAGGCCAACCATGATAGACAGTTACTGGTTTAGCACTCTAGCGGTTAAAAATAAAACTGCATGCATGCGTCTTGAGGAAGATCAAGATCAAGATGTTTTGGTTGAGCTTCGGCACTGTTCCGGTGCGTGGGTGGATGCATGCGGTTCGAGGCACTAATGTACCCCTGCAAACAAAACATTTTATTTAGACAGACAAATAAATAATGGTTTACAAGCGGTGAAGGTAAGGTCGTTATTTTGAATGATCCATGGTCGATTTTTCTTTTTCATTGTGACAACAAACTTTCATATTTACGCTACTTACACGCACGTCACAGTAGTCACATCTTTTTTTTTTTATTGATTTCCAACATATAATATAAAGGTACTGAACAAAATAAACTACAACAAAGAAATAGAAAAAATATACAGTATAATATAAATAAGTTATATTATATAAATACAGGTAAAAAAAAATGAAAGTAATGAAAGTAATCACGATACTGCTGCTGTGTAGGAGACATAGGAGAATTTTGACTAATTTTAATAATGAAAAGGAAACCGTAAAACACACATAGCAAGGTTGACATGAACAATTCCAGACAAAGGAGAACAGAATGGGCTAAAACTCAAATTGGGCAGATAACAAGGGGCAGACAGGTGATGAGGACAACTAAATGACAAGAATCACCTGGAACAAATTGGAAACAATTAGGACAGGAACTGGAAGGACCAAATAGGGGCATGGAAACTGGGAAAACAAAACAAAAACAGTAACTATACCAACCACCCTGTTGGATTCTAGTCCAATACAAGAAAAGGACAGAGACAAAGACAAAACCCAAACTCTGAAGCACAAACACTCACAAACCTAAACTCAGGGACTGGAGCCCTCACTGGGCTAAACTCAGGGACTGGAGCCCTCAATGGGCTAAACGCGGGGGCTGGAGCCCACTCTGGGCTGGATTCAGGGACTGGGAAGGGCTTATGAGGAGCTGGCACTGTGGCAAACTCAGGGGTGGGAGCCGACACTGGAGCAAGCCTAGGGACTAGCACCAACTGACTCTCCTCCTTAGATTCCCCTTTAAGTTCGGGGTAAAAGGCGTGGTCCGTGGACTTGACACTGGAGCGGACTCTGGGGCTGGAGCCAACACTGGAGCAAGCTTTGGGGCTGCAGCCAATACCGGAGGGAACTCTGGGGCTGGAGCAGACACTGGAGCAAGCCTAGGGACTAGCACCAACCAACTCTCCTCCTTAGATTCCCCTCTAAGTTTGGAGTGAAAGGCGTGTTCAGTGGACTTGACATTGGAGCAAGCGTTCCCCTCAAAGCTTGAGCCAAAACTGGAGCAAGCGTTGGGGCTGGAGCCAACACTGGAGCATGCCTAGGGACTAGCACCCACAGAGTATCCTCCTTATATTCCCCTCTAAGTTTGGGTTGAAAGGCGTGGTCGGCGGACTTGACACTGGAGCAAGCTCTGGGGCTGGAGCCGACACTGGAGCAAGCTCTGCAACCGCATCCTACACTGGAGCAAGCTCTGGGGCTGGAGCCGACACTGGAGCAAGCTTTGGGGCTGGAGCCAACACTGGAGGAAGCTCTGGGGCTGGACCCATCAGTGGAGCAAGCCTAGGGAATAGCACCAACCGCCTTCTCCTCCTTAGATTCTCCTCTAAGTTTGGGGTAAAAGTCGTGGTTGGCAGACTTGACACTGGAGCGGCCGGTGGGCTGGAGTAAGTGGCGACTTCCATGCAGCGGGGGGAAAAACCAGGAAAGCAAAAGACTTTTATTAATGGAGCTCCGCTTACTGTTCTTGGTCTGGAATTCTGTCACGGTACTGCTGCTGTGTAGGAGCAAAGGAGTGAGGAGACCTAGAAGAATTTTACTAATTTTAATAATCAAAAGGAAACAGGAAAACACACGTAGCAAGGTTGACTACAGGTGATGAGGATAACTAAATGACAAGAATCACCTGGAAAAAATTGGAAACAATTAGGACAGGAAAAGGAAGGATCAAATAAGGGCATGGAAACAAAACATAAACAGACCATAAACGTGACAGCTTGATCTATCTATTCTTTAAAATTGCATTTGATGTGCTGAAGTCAAGCACATTTAAGCTTCCATTACCAACCAAATTAGTTAAGGTACCTTTTTTTAATGTAATGAGATCTATTTCTCCAAATGAAATTGTAAAGATTTTTATCTACTTCTTTAATGATGTTATTAGGGACTTCTAGAGAAATAGCAGGATAGAGCAGACGAGATAGACAGTTTTTGATAAAAGAATTCTACCGTTCATTGACAGGTCTCTCATTGACCATAAATGAAATCTATTTTTAACTTTTTTAACCACAAGTTGAAAATTAAGCTGTCCCCTTTCCTTTTCATCTTTGCATATTTTGATTCCTAAATAGGTAAAAACATTCTTTACAGGGATGCCATTAATATCGAGAAGTTCACTATTTTTCAGATGGAACAACTCACATTTGTTCAAATTTAATTTTAACCCTGAAACCAATGAAAAGTCATTCAAACAATCAATCACATTTTTAATTTCTAATGAATCTCTAACAAATATTGTTGTATCATCTGCTAATTGACTGCATTTTATTTCTCTTTCTAAAATCCTGATTCCGTGAAAATTATATTTGTTAATGTAAAGGGTAATTGTCTGGGTTACAAGTAAAAATTAAAAAGGAGATACTGGGCATCCCTGCCTTATGCCTCTTTCTAAGAGAATCTGGGGGTAGTGCCATTTGCAAGGTTTTACTGAGCTATTACACCCATTATATAAAGTATAAATGGCCCTTTTAAAGAAATCACCAAAGCCAAAAAAATCCAAAGACTCAAAAATTAATTTGTGGTTAATGGTGTCAAATGCTTTATAAAAATCTGCAAAAGATATAAAACTTTCACTATTAACATAATCATTATAATCAATTAAATCTAGGACCAAACAAATATTATTACTTATATGTCTGCCCTTCATGAATCCTGATTGGATGACCAATAATTTTCTGATTGGATGACCAATAATTTTATCCAATTAATTTCAGATAAGACAGAGATATTACTTATTGGACCAAAAACCATTACCCAGAATCTCGTAGATTACAATTTGCAATTAGACGGATGTACTGTTACTTCCTCTACCGTCAAAAATCTGGGGTGTTATATTAGACAGTAACTTGTCCTTTTGAAAATCATATTTCCCATGTTACAAAACAGCATTCTTCCATCTTAGAAACATTGCCAAGCTACGAAACATGTTACCTGTTTCTCATGCAGAAAAGCTAGTTCATGCGTTCATGACCTCTAGACTGGACTATTGTAATGCACTGCTAGGTGGTTGTCCTGCATCCTCAATAAACAAGCTACAGGTAGTCCAAAATGCAGCAGCTAGAGTCCTTACCAGGTCAAGAAAATATAATCATATTACCCCAATTTTACAGTCTCTGCACTGGCTACCTATTAAGTTCCGTATCAGTTACAAAGTATTTTACTTACTTATAAGGCCCTTAATGGCTTAGCTCCTGCGTACCTAACTAGTCTTCTACCACGCTACAACCCATCACGCACCCTAAGGTCACAAAACACTGGACTTTTGATAGTACCTAGGATAGCAAAGTCCACTAAAGGAGGTAGAGCTTTTTCGCATTTGGCTCCCAAACTTTGGAATAGCCTTCCTGATAATGTTCACACCTCTTTGGGAATTTTACATCCCGTGGTAACTAGGATCTACACAAGCTCCAGTCTCTATTTGTTTCTCTGTTTTTAGATCCAGAAACACCTGAGAAGAGATGATGCCCACCCCTCAGAGGACCTCAGAGGATGCTAACCCAGAGACAACATACAGAACTACCACATTTTGCTATAAGTTTGATTGCATAATTGCTGTTAATAGTATTAATCGTCTGTTTGTTTATGTCTTTGATTTTTCTGAACATTTCTGCCGTATGCACATAAACTGACAGTCACCACTGATAAGCTACTACTAAATATTGTAGAAACTTAATTTTCTGTAAAGTTGCTTTGCAATGATTTGTATCGTAAAAAGCGCTATACAAATAAACTTGAATTGAATTGAACTGAATTGGCAATCAGCTATAATTTGTTCTAAGCATTTTTTAAATCTTTCTGCAAAAATAATGGCAAACACCTTAACATCATTATTGAGTAATGTAATAGGTCAGCCACAGTGGTTTATATGGCATGTCACCTACGGGCGAATGACGTAGCCTACTGAATTCCCCGCGAAATCTGTCCCGTCGCTTCTAAAATATAAATCATATTTGGGAAACATAAATAAAAATACATAATATAAGATTGTTTTTTTTTTTTACTTTCACTATAATGATATTTTTAGTTTTTTATTAAATACTATTATTTTTTATCATGCTATTTATATATGATTATTTAGGCTATTACAAAAAGTTGTTTTCCATTTTGTTCACCAGGGCCCGTTTCAAAATGGAGGTTAAGTGAAAAGTTTCTTACGGTCTCCTCCCCCTTTTTAAAGTGTAAGCGATGTTTAAATACCTCATTAATTCATTCATGTTGCAAAAATGCTTTTCTTACTGAGTATTTCTGTCTTATTTCAAGTACAAATATCTAAAAAGTCCTAAATCATGATGCATTTTCTATATTAAAAATGATATAACCTAATATGTTTATTCTTGTTTCCTGGGGTCGAACAGGTGCATTTAAGTGCATTTTACTTAAAACAAGTAAAATGATCCACCATGGGGTAAGAAAAATCATCTTAATGCAAACGTTAACAAGATTATTTTTTGTTTCCCCCAACACAACAAAATGTGTGTTGAATTGCAGTAAATGATAAAAAAAAAAACTGCATTGCATTAACAGTGCTTGCATTTTAATACACTGTATTTTAAAGGCTTGGATGTATAACATAGTTGTATATTTAAGCTGTGAATATTTAAACTGACAAAAATATTACATTTTGAAAAAAAAACAAAAAACAACAACAACATTTTCACACTTCACTTCACATTTCACATTAAAAATTAATTAATCAGTGTTAACCTTTCAGACTCATTAACATTTCTGTTTAAAAATACCACTTATAATATGATAATATCATTTTATTTGCTTATACAAATGTATTGGTTCAAATTTGCCAGAATTTTGAACACTGCAATTCATTTTTCTTCAGTGACTGCAGTTTAACATACTTTTTTCTCAAACACATTAATCAATTCATTAGTTATTAGTCGTTAATTTACTTCAGTATTTATTTAATTGTGAAAATGTGATCTAAGTGGGACTGTCTTGTAATATTTGGGTGTGCTGTCTATCATTAAGGGCCAGATTTACTACCAGCCTGCACCAGCGCAAACCCTCTTTTGGAATTAAAAATGACTGTCAGGATTTACTAAAGACAATTATTTTTGCGGCTGACATATATGCATTTGTAGAAGTTTCCATTTCAGATGCATGCAGCATTTATGGGAGCAGAGTGTTTAAGTGTCACTCTGGGAGACTTTATTTTTGTAGACAGTAGTTTGCAGGTGGCTCAGAAAGAAGCATCTAGTAAATGACAAACATCTGAAAGGTTACTACTTTTCCACAGCAGACAATGAAACCCCTAATTCTTGTGGTTACAGATACCGTTGTGACCACTCAGTATCAGTGCCGCCCAAGTTGCTGCAGATCTTAAGTCGATTGCTCAGTAGACTTGGTTGCTTTACACATTTTTACAAAATCTAGTGTAGATTGATGTGTACATTTTAGCACAGGGCCACAACATAAACACATGATGTGATACACGTTAAGTGTAAAAGTTTTCTGTTAACTCCACTATTTAACAAGATCAATTTACTCGATAATTTTTAAGCCAGCCATACTATATCGCTTTCATTTTCACAACCCATCCTCTTTCTCTCACATTTTTTCCTCACATTTTATTGTCACATCTTACTTTCAGAGTTACTTCTAACACATGAAGCACCCTTAAAAATGTTGCCTCATGATATCTAAGCTGTGCTTATTATACAGCATTATGCTGCAAAAAGCATTAGTTCATCTAATTTCTTTTTCACAATTACAGCCAAAAATAGTATGTATGCTATAAAATCTGTCTTATTTTACATCCTTTTTAGAGGCTTAAATGTATAATAATGTGTTTAGGTACAGTATGGTAAAAAAAGATAGATAAATGTGCTTAAAAGACATTTAGAAATGTCTTTCTTGGTCATTTCAAGCAAACTTTGGCCTGTGTTTGTTTTATGGATGCTTCATAACACTGTGAACAGATGTCAGTGATGTGCTTTGACTCAAACAGAAACCAACAGTACTGTTGATTAAGTCAACAACACATTGAAATATATTTCCAGTTGACAAAAACAGACTGCATAGCTTTCAGCTCATTTCATCTCAGTTCACTGCACACTACTCCCTAAACAGGGGATATCTGTTGAAGTTCATATGACTTGACAAAATGTGTTCATTTTGAATTTGAACAACTTGCAAAGTCTTCAAACATGAACAAAAGTTGAGTATATTGTATGTTTAGATAATACATTATGTGTGTTTACATAAATATTAATTTATTAAGGTAAAGTCATATATAAAGTACTTTAACGGAATAATAAATGTCTGTAGTGATTTTTAACATGACATTTAACTTATTTAGTCTGTATAAGAAGTGTATTTGTTTAATGTTTAAGCTGTAAACATGATGGTTGCATTTTGACTGTTGCAAACAATCAAGGGTAAATTCAATAAAAATTCCAGAACCTCAGTTTCTTTTTCACTGTGCTTATTTTAGTGTAGCTTTTTGCAGTATTGGTGTGATGTGCAATGACTGGTGAGTAAATTTCCCCAGATTGGATTGAAGAGTGTTGAATACCATGTTAGGTCCACTATTTAGGACACTTTCAGTTGATCGGAATGCACCCTATGTCTACGTGCCTTGTTTCCAGTGGCACCAAATTAAATGCTGTCTTACCCTAAATAAGGTCCATATCTCACAGGTCATAGTTTTTTTTTTTTTTAATTATTATTATTATTATTTTTATTGTAGCTTATATAAGCTATCAAAAATACACAGAGTCAAGATTGCTGCATCAGACCAGAACAGTCATATATTTATTCTTTTCACACTCTCTGCATCTTAACTCTCTAACTCTTAAAGGTGATGTGTCAAATATGCATATGTGTGTGTGTATGTCAGTGATGTGTGAATTATGTATCACTGATGTGTGGGTTGCTTGCCCCTACATTATTATTATTATTTAAAGGGGCCATGAACTGAGAAACCAAAATTCCCTTGATCTTTTGACATATAAGCGGTCATATGATAAAAAACATTCTGTAAGTTTCAAAACTCAAATCTTTCTTGTTAGTCTAAAAACAGCTTATATCGAAGCCAATCTGCCAAAACGACAGGTTGTGGAATGTGCCACTATGATGTAATAGTGGGGCTAAACCCTACCTTTGCAGAAGAACATCAACGTCTGCTTCTACATCACTGCCTGTTTAACCCCGCCCCCCGATTTACACATGCAGTGTTTACGAGAGAGGTGAAGGGGTCTATGCAAAAAGATGCCTCCAAAGACAACAAGACACTATGCAGTGCCAAGTTGTGGAAAAACAGTCTTTGCATTGCCTTCCTTCTGATCCCAACATTAGGAAAAGGTGGATGAACTTTATTCTGAATGAAGTTCCAGGCTGTGTCAGTAAGAACTTGTTCGTTTGATTCGTTTACAAACAAGGCACAATTCGATGTGAGATTTTCGGAAAGATAGAAACTAAAAGATGATGCTGTGCAGAATATATATATGGATCCGACAGTAATGTTGCAACACAATAGTGTGAGTAACTTTTTTTTTTTTACGTGATCACTATTGCTTTGTCTGTTAAACAGATATTCATTTATTGCGTTTTTTTTTTTAAAACCTAAATCACAGCAGCCTGTCTATGAAGGACATAGGCTGTCAAACACACACAACTGTTAGCCAATCATAGCAGTGGGCATTTACTTCAGAGTCTACAATCCACCACACCTATTCAAACAGAGTGTTCTGATGAGGGGGATTAAAAACAGGACAGAAAATAACCTATTACTTCTAAATTATGTTGTTGGGTTTTTTTATTATTTATTTTTGATGTAAAAATATTGATAACATTATACAGTAAGTGGACCTCAGAGACAGCACACCTCAATTTATCGGACTGTGGTCAGTCTGAATGAAATTTCATTTGAGGCTTTTACAGCCCCTTCTAGTGGCTGATGTGAGAAGAGTAATAATATGATAATAATTACATTATGAATGTGAAAATCTACATGTAAATGTACTGTGACAAATATAGATAAAATCATATTTCCCTCAAATATCCAAAGTTCTGGCATGAAACTCTAGATGGTGCAGTCCGATAGATCTAACTCAATCTGACATAATGACATCATTATCACATGGCACAGCTGATTGGTTCTCTTGCTGTATCAGTAGCCAATTAGTTTGCTGCTCAACATTCAAATACTTGGCTAGTGTCTGCTGTAGCAGTTTGCAGTGTGCTTCAGAAATCCTCCACCTTCCCCAGCTCCACATGTTTAGATCACAACAAGTGATTAATTGTATGCTATGGGGGTTATTCATATATGTTATACTGTATGTGCCGCAGCATATTTCTTTACATGCTCACAGCCACATGTTGTGGATGTATTGGCAGTAGCAAGTCTAGGTGCTTGCTCTGCCGCAGCAACAGCAGCGTAGCAGCATAGCAGATCTATTCCACCAACTCATTATTTTATTAGAAAACAATTTTTAATTAATTTGAAAACACATTGCATTTTTCACAGTTTTAAAAACAATGTTTTATGTTGAAGGTTTCATGTATTGATAACCTGATAAAATTTTTCAGTCTAGGCCCAAAGTCTGAGTCAAAGCTGTCATCACTTTGAAGCCACACATGTAGTTTTGTTTTTCACACAACAAGCATTGTCATTTCATTTGCCAACATCTGAAAAAGTAGAAAAAGTTTAAACCAACAGAGAATAAATACTTATTATAGATTATAAATGATATTTTATACTATTCATGCAATGATTTTACAAGTAAATAGAATTATTGGTAAAATGGTAAGGCTTAACCCTTACGATTCCAGTTCATTTCCACACAGTCTTCTTTGTAGCTGAGGACAGTGTTTGGCTCACCAGGGGGTCCAAATTTGACAGTTCCAGGAGGAACCATCAGTCCAGATGAATCTACCAGACTGAAAGAGTGAGACATGTTTAAAGGAAAAAAAAAGAACGCTCTGTCTTATTTACCTGAAAATCTCAAAGCCTCCGATCTAGATGCGTACAGTAGGTTGTGTGGGTTTAACTTGATCACAAAGCAGAGCAAATCACTATTAGCCTTTGATAGACTTGTATGTACAGCAGCCTCATGTAAATGACAACTCCCCGCCCAAAATTTATCCTGCACTCTTAAAAATAAAGGTTCCAAAAGTGTAATTTCACAGTGGTGCTATAGAAGAATTTTGGGTTCCCCACATAATCTTTCAGTGAACAGTTCTTTTTCTTTTCTAATGAAAAATATTTTACAATTTGAAGGACATTTTGTGCAATGGAAAAGGTTATAAGC